>NW_028132443.1:0-32708 GCF_964374135.1 Grampus griseus | reverse complement strand
TTAATAATTTGGTGTTCTTGCATTAAAAGAACACCCTAAATTATATAAACTTCAGGGCCCACAAAACCTGGATCCACCCCTGATATAAACCAATTGAATTTAAATTCAAGAAGGGAGTTCACCTTTTAAAGGACTCTCAGAGTCACTTCTTAAACAGAGACAAATACTTTCCTCTGCTTATATGTACGAAAAATTAGACCAAATGCTCTGAATAGGATTTCACGAAACATAAAGGTCTAATCAATACATATATAGAATAAACAGTTAGATCCCAACCGCACACCAGTCACTAAATTCCAGATGGATTAAAGACTTAAACCTATAAATGAAAATCCATAAAAATACCAGAATAAAATATAGAAGAACATGTGTATATTAAGTTGGTGAAGTCATTCCAAAAGTCACTCAAAACACGAAAAGGACTGACATGTAAAAAAAGATAAAAGATTAATATCCATAATATATAGGTCCTATAACTGAATTAGAAAAAGACAAACAATAAAGTGGAAAAAACAGGCAAGTCATAAACACTTGATTCACAGAGGAAAGAAATACAAATGGCCAATAAGTCTATGAAAATGATGCCCCAGTGGTAATCAAGGAAATGAAAACTTTAAAAAAATCTACTTTTTTGTCAAATTAGCAAAAATTTAAAAGGCTGATAGCAACCACTGTTGATGAGGATATGGAAAAACAGATATTCTCACCACTATTGGTAGAAGTTAAATTAGGAACTTTTGGAGAGCAATTTGGCCATAACTATTTAAATTTTTTTAGATAAAATTTACATAATAAAATTCACAATTTTAAGCATATAATTCAGTGGTTTTTAGTACTTTCAAAATGTTGTACAACCATCACCACTGTCTAATTCCAGAATATTTCCATCATCTCAAAAAGAAATCCCTTACCCATTAGCAGTAAGTCCTAATTTCCTCCTCCTGTCCCCTGACAACCACTCAACCTACCTTCTGTCTCCATGAATTTGCCTCATCTGGACATTTCATACAAATGGAATCATACAATATGTGGCCTTTCCTGTCTGCTTCTTTCACTTAGCATTATCTAAACTTTAAATGTTCCTATCCTTCAACCCATTTATGCCACTTCTTGATATTTATCATAGACAAATGTTGTTCGTATGTGCCCCAACAGGCGTACTCAAGGATGTTCACTGCACCCATTTAAATAGACAAGTAATAGAAAGAAAAACAAGCCTAAGTATCTACCAATAAAGATATATTTAAATAAACAACAAGGAACTACTGTATAGCACAGGGAACTATACTCAATATCTTATAATAACCTATAACGGAAAAGAATCTGAAAAAGAATATATACATACATGTATAACTGAATCACTTTGCTGGACACTTGAAACCAACACAACATTGTAAATTAACCATACTTCAATTAAAAAAAAGAAAACAGAAACAAAACAACAAAAAAAGATATTTAAATACACCACAGCCCCTCTGTTCTATGAAATACAGTTCAATAGTTTAAAAAACTGAGTACTTTAAGAACTCTCTTCTGACAGTTTTAAGTGAAAAGGGTGCGCTATGCAGGATTTCCTCTAGAGTGGCGGCCTAGGAGTGGAATTTCGGGGACTCGGGGAGGGGGTGTCTCCTCACTGACAGGCCCCTACCATACCCATCACCCCACAGAGCTTATGCCAATTCAGTCTATTCCTGCATGGAAATGAGCTCAGAGCTTCTATTCAATTTATTTATTTATTTTACTTTTTTTTTTTTTCAATTGAGGTTGATTTACAATGTTGTGTCAATTTTCTCTGTACAGCAAAGTGACTCAGTTATACATATATGTATATTCTTTTTCATATTCTTTTCCATGATGGTTTGTCATAGGATATTGAATGTAGTTCCCTGTGCTATACAGTAGGACCTTGTTCTTTATCCATCCTATATTAATCCTTGTCAATCTCATGGGTTTGAAATGTTTCCTTATTGTTGCTTTAATTCTTCTTTTTCTTGATTACTAATAAGATTGAGCCTCTTTTTGTAGTTACAGATTTTTCTCATACTCTATAAATTGCTTGTTATTTGTATCCTTTGCTCCCATTTTTCTGCTTTTTTCTTAGAAACCTTAGAGTTCTTTATATTCAGGGATATATCTGCAATTCTACTTCTAGAAATCTACCTTAAGGGGAAAAAGCTTTTGCACAGGTACACAAGGAAGCATATAAAAGAGTTCTCAGTAAAGCACTGCTTATAATAGGGAAACAGCAGAAACTAAACCTACCTCCTCCTCAGGAGGATAGAAAAATAAATTAGGCTTATTCATCAATGGCTACCATACAGCAGTTAGAATCAATGAGCTACATCGACAAGTACAACACAATACATATCAAAATTGACACTGAGTGAGAGAAAATACCCATTTGCAAAAGGATAAGCCCCCCAGAAAGGGGAATATGCAGAGGATAGTACCATTTATATCAACTTTTACCTCCTGGGTATTTTTTCCCCTGGATTATTTTAAAGTTAGTCTCCTCCCATCCAACTGACCACTGCCCAAGTTGGGAACCCCACAGTCTCAGCCAGATGACCACCACAGCCTTCTAACAGGTCTCCCTGTTTCCAAACTGGTTTACTCCAATCTGTCCTTCACACAGCCACCAAAGGATCTGTCTAAAATATAAACCCTTCACTGGCTCTGCATCCCCCACAGGATAAAGTTAAGACCCTTTATGATCTGAACCCCAGCAGACCTCTCCAGCCTCAACTCTTGCCACTCTACCTATACTTTACATATACCCAACTTCTTAGTTGCCTTTTGGCACTCTGCCCCTAACTAGCATCAAAGAGCACTAGGAAACAACAAGCCTCCTCTCCCACCAGTCTTTTCTCTCTCTGAACACTAGGAATCTGCTGGCCAGCCCTGCAAGATTGGGGAATTACATACCATTCTTTCCCAAAGTCATTTTTAATAAGAACACATTTCAAACACCAAATTGTCAATATAAAATCCAACAGGTGGCTTAAGACATTGCAAGATGGTTTGGTGTGTCACATGACTGGGCCAAAAAAACCAGCCTATATTTCTGATTCAAAAATAACCTAAATGGGCTTCCCTGGTGGCACAGTGGTTGAGAGTCCGCCTGCCGATGCAGGGGATGTGGGTTCGTGCCCCAGTCCGGGAAGATCCCACATGCCGCAGAGCGGCTGGGCCTGTGAGCCATGGCCGCTGGGCCTGCGCGTCCGGAGCCTGTGCTCTGCAACGGGAGAGGCCACAACCGTGAGAGGCCTGCGTACCGCAAAAAAAAAAAAAAAAAAAAAAAAAAAACCTAAACTCCTACTAAGAAATATGGTTCTTGTTAACTGAACCATGTGATTAATATCTGTATTTATGCTTTAAGGGTAATTGTTTCTTTATGCTTTGGAATGAACTGTCTATATCAGTTGAACAGCTGAAATACTGTAATGAATACATTTGTGAGTAATTACATCCCATGTGTTAATGAGCTCAATTCACTTTCCCCACCACACTTTTACATTTCCTATCTGTCTCAGAAAGGTTGTGGAAGAAAAGAAATGGAATATAATGGAAGGAACCAGGATGATTTACTGAAAAGTTTGTACTGATGTGACCATATAAATGAACCTGGAATTTAGTGAAAGGTAGTGTGTCGTACTCAGAGACCCCTCTCACAGTGAGGGCAAGAGCAAGTGCTAAATTATGCAATCCAGACACTAGGGTTCTCACCCCTGCTCCATTCTCCAGCTCCATTCTGCTTCAAATCCTGTCCATTAAGAAGTGGGCTACAAACTCCATTTAAAAAAGGATTTATATCGGGCTTCCCTGGTGGCGCAGTGGTTGAGAATCCGCCTGCCAATGCAGGGGACACGGGTTTGAGCCCTGGTCTGGGAAAATCCCACATGCCGCAGAGCAACTAAGCCCGTGCACCACAACTACTGAGCCTGCGCTCTAGAGCCCACGGGCCATAACTACTGAAGCCTGCGCACCTAGAGCCTGTGCTCTGCAACAAGAGAAGCCACCGTAATGAAAAGCCCGTGCACCACAATGAAGAGTAGCCCCTGCTCGCTGCAACTAGAGAAAAGCCCGTGCACAGCAACTAAGACCCAACGCAGCCAAAAATAAATAAATTTATTAAAAAAAAAAATTAACATCAAGTACTGTGACTTCAGACAAATTATTAGTCCTTTCTGAGCCTTAAATTCTTTGGCTTACAGAAAAGACTCCATTGAGTATTGCAAGAAATATTCAGGTTATAACACTTTGTAAAACTGTAAAACGCTACAGGCGTGTAAGATCTGATCAATATTGTAATCAGAGGCACCCTATTAATATTAACAGCTGTCCTAGAAACTGGAAGCATGTTATAATAATCCTTAGTTTCCCAAATGCAGACTTGAAGCCATAGATTACCTTTATTTGTATGTTCCTGACAATTTACACCGGGAAAAACAGTTAAAGCACGCTCCTCCATATGAACCCCATATGCTGTCTGTGAATCACTTTCATCTCTAAATTAGCAGGATCCAAATTAGGAGGGCTTTCCTACAGTGAAATCTGTTTAAGCAAACATCTGCTGGTTCCCTGAAAAGTTATTTTTTTTCTACAGGTGGCCTTTGAATTTGTGGCCCAAAATTTATGCAAAGAAAATGTAGCCTTTGAGACTAAAGGCTACCCCTTCAGAGAGAGGTAGTATCTTTGAGAACCTGGGCCTCCTCTCAGCCGGGGAGAAGGCGTGCTAGAGAGAAGCTCAGTTCCGGGCCAGGAAGTGCTCAGATTTAATGAAAGTGACAACTGCTTCATCACTGTCAGGGCGATACTGATTGAAAGGACACATTTTTCCTGTTATTAATATTCTTAATCAAAGCATAAAAGGAAGCATATGTTTTAGTTGAATCAAGGCCCATTTTTCTGTTTTGTCAATTACTCATTTGTCAGGATAATGGAATAGGGGAGGCACAAAATGCAATCCCAAAGCCATGAATTCTGCCCTTAGCTTTACCCAAGATTGCCCAAATGACCTTGGGCAAATCACTGAGGGCAGATACTCACCTTGTGTCTGTATCAGTGACAGAGTCAACAACCTCCCCTCAGGCCAGTGAATACTCAGCAAATATTAGACGAGTCATCAAATGACCCTGATGCTTCTGTTAGTGTGACGAGCACATACAGACCCTTTTCTCCTCCAAATGACAGGCCAGTTTTGAGATTATCTTAAGCTACCCCAAAAAGTGGGCTAAGACGTTGAGGGTCTTATTAATTTCTCTAAAATTTCAGGGAAATGGCTTTATGGATACCTCTAACTAAAAAGGAAAATAATAACTGAAAAGATTATGCAAAATCACAAAAGTAACCCAGGTGTCCCAATTCTGAGGTCATCTTATGCTGCAGTGAAAGGTAATAAGCAGAGGGATCAGGAGAAAGTGGCATGTGATTGAAGTCGGAAATCTGACGGGCATGAAGCACCCTGGGCAGACCCTGTAGCGCATCTTATAAAAACAGAGAGGACAGAAGCACAAGACCAGTGGTCTCCCTCTCCCACCACTCCCAGTCTGCAGCGATTTCTCTGTGAAAGACTCTCAGGTCACCAGACAGCTCAGCTGGGCTTGGTGGGGCCGAGAGCCTGCAGTACCCGACCGTAAGCACAGCCAGCACGTCCATCCAGGTGGATGAAGCAGGACAGTCCCCAAGGTGTGACATGGTCCCGAGGCATAGGGCCGCTGGTCCTCAGAAGATGAGTTTGCAATGAGGACCTGGGCCTTTCTGACCCCAAGGCCATGTTTGACCAAAACTGGAGACGATAACCTCATTCTTCCTAGTTAATAAAAAGAGAGGTTGGCCGGGTGAATATAATTAACCATGTGTGCACAGTGAGATTACACAGATAATTCATCAAGCTGTACACTTATCGTTTATACACACACAGACACTATCACAAGATGATACAGCAGTGGAACAGTGAGAGTGGTACCCAAGTCCACAAGTGCCACAGCATCCCACTTTCTGGGGAAAGTCTCTGAAGCCTAGAAGATCCAAAGAAACAGATGACTAGTGTGATCCTGTGACATGCATTAATGCCCAGGAAGAATGCATTTTTCTTCTTTGAGCCTACCTTGGCCTGGACGGCATAAGAAGCCAGGAGCACAGAAGCCTCGGGAGGGCAGTAGATCTTTTCATCTAAAATCTGCTTCTTTACCTGAAAGGGGCAACAGGGGAGACATGATACCGTGTGTGTGGACAGGAGCCGTGCAGGTTGGTCACAGCAAGACACTGCAGCGTGTTCTAATGAGGCCTGTCAACCCAGCCTGCTAATGATTTTCTGACAAAGGGAACGATTTTTTCTTTTTACCGCTGCCGACAGGTTGGGAGCTCGGTCCCCGAGAAGTTATTGGTAAGATGGCTACACAGAAAAAAACCCTTAATCTCTTCTGTTCGTGATCAAATGCCAAAGAGGAAAAACAATCTTCATAGTTAAAAAAAGAGACTGACATCTGGGTTGTGACGGAGGAGAGCTGTGAACTCGGGAAATGTCAGGAGCGGCTCTGGTGGTGATTGCAGCCTCGGCCCCAGCTGAGCACACGCAGAATCAGAGGAAATGGAGTCTGCTTTTAAGTCTTAACACAAGACCAAAGTCAGCGAGGCCACTGAGTTATGACTGCAGGAAAAAAACCCATCACTTTCAATATGCCTGCTCTAAGGAAAAAGGAAGCAATAAAGTTTGATCAATTAACCTTTAAGTCCACTTGAGGTCCGGGAAATATAATTCTTAAGCCATAATGTTGAATTAACATATCTCATTGCATTTAATTTCTTAGACTGGTACGGTGGGTGATGTTCCAGACATAGAGGCAAGACAGCCTCCTGAAGTGAGGGCATGCTGAAATAAACACAACGGGAAAGCCAGCTCTCTTTCACAGACGTCAGCAGTCACCAGATTCATAAAAGTAGTAAATTTTGCCTTGCTCAGCCATGAAAGCGCTCCAACATTTCAGTAGGAGGGGAAATTAAGCCAAAGTCAAATGGAGAATGGGCACTGCTTACAAGAAAGCCATCTCTATATGGCTAGGACATTCTGGGGCCTAGGAGGTCATTTTGTGGTTTCATTCAAAGCAGGGCAACTTTCTAATCCTTCGGTTTTAAGCTGCACTACAGAAAAACTAAACGGGCTTCCCTTTGACATGAAAATATTGGAGAGGGGATATACAAACACACACACTTTTTTTGGCAAACTTTTTTGTGCAAGAGAAATTATTGGAGGGGGTTATTACATTTAACTTAATATTTACTTAATGCAATAATCTGAGGCTCAAACTAATTATAGGAGGCCAGGCTATATGTGTACGTCTGGGCAATCATGTAATTAACGCCCTGCTAGGGTCTTTTCCGTCACTGATGGTGGACACACCAGCCGTTCCAGCGCCAAGCACCATAACTAACCGTGAAACTCGGAAAGTGCTCTGAGCGAGCAGTAGGAACACAAGCAAAACTGACAAGGTTCTCATCCTCACACCAGTCCCCCTAGCTGCACCTCTAGATGGTCAACTAGCTGTCTTTGAACCTATAATTATGGATCTCCTAATTTCTTCAATTCGGTGGAACAATTACTTACGGGGTGCCCACCGTGCACTCAACGAGCCTTGCCTTAAAGGGGCTTACAGTCTAATGAGGGAATAGGTGGAAAATAAGGCAATATAGACAAAGAGTGGCATGAAACATGATGTTTGAAGTACCACATGTGTGGGATTTACCAAGTGTCACTGGAGTTCTGAAGTCCTGCCTTCATGAGAACAGATTTTAAATTTCTGGAAGAACTACTCTTTGCAAGACTCTCTTTTTAGACTTCCTGGGCAACTATTGAGTACTTCGAAGTTAGTGAGGAGCCATCTTCAGAGATGTTTCTAGTTAGGGAGCTACTTGTATGTGTTCTTTCACCATTATACTTTTGCAATTTCATTTGATGCCAATTATCATCACTCAAGTACAGTTCTGTCCTGAAGACTGTTTTTCATTATAGAACCAAAGGGACTGGCTTTCCAGAGGGAGGACATTTTCACAATGTGGAGGCATTTGTGGTCAAATCTGAGGGGTTGGCCCAGGCTGCCTCTGCTGCTACCCCTGGGGGCGGTTCTCTCAAGATCAGGGGGGTAGCATGGAAAGGGGTACCTGCAAGAAAAATAAATGTTGCGTGATCTCCTGAACCAGCTCCTCCTCGGCATTCTCAGGATAAAATTTGGCCAGGAAGTGAAAGGTGACTGGCTCTTCCTTTGAAACGTCATGATCCAGCACCTGCAGAATTACAGAGCAAAAGAAAAACAAGCTAGTTTCGCCCCTCTCCCTCCCAGGCCACCATCAAAGGACCTTCTGCAGGGAGTGTATAAACATTTTTCTCCCTTCTAAATTTATCACATTTCCCAAAGGTTGTGATTCTACAGTTTGAAGCATTCACAAAGTCATCTATAACAGGAGGTAACATTCACTTCACATGGTGAATTAATCAAATTAATCAATATCCCCAAGTGGTGAGTGGAGCTAAGATGATTCAGGCACAAATGTTTTCAAGGCCACAGAGATAGCTAAAAACTAGAAATTTATAACTCAAAGGCCTTGGGCACTATCCTTTACGGTAGGCTGAAGGTTTTTTAATTTTCTCAAGTAGTGGAATCTTCCTTTACTCTTTTGTCTTGCTGACTACCTACAACATTTAGGTCCATACTGGAATGGAGCTTAGAGATGATGAACTAAATATTTGTGAAAGCATCTAAACATTAACTGAGCAACAAAAGTAAAACACGTCCATCATGGCAACCCTTTGTTTCAAGGAACCTCTAGAGATGCCCCACGAAATACTTGAGCACAGCCAGTAAACCACTCTGCCTTTAATATTCTAACAATTTCATCCACCCACTGGAAAGCTTGGGCCAGCTGCTCTCCAGAATGAATTTCATCTCAGGACATAAACATGCCATGTGACAGGCTACAAGGCTCCATTAACATGTGTCATAATTTATTTCCTTTGAGCAGCAGGCTCCACGGCTCCTGAGGCCCCCAATCTAATATCCATTTGGCCAACACTCAGGTACGATTTCAAATTTACTTTGCCGAGAGTCACAAAATGATACTGAAGGTTTTGCTGTCTTTGGTAGATAACTCTGCAGGCTCCTGCCCAAATTCCTGGTCGTGGTGCCCAAGAGATTCAAAATAAACCTGATCTAGGACGCTCTTGCTGGCATGGCAGCACTTGGACATTCATGATCGTTGGGAATTACCATGTGAAATTTATAACCAGCAGGGACCCCAACGTGAAGATTCAGATTACTGCGTACATATGTAAACACAATTTGAACGCCTGAGTTTAGAGTCAAACTGGTAGAAGACGGGAGGCTTTCACTGTTTATCATGCAAAGTAGTAGATAATAGAATGAGGTAGGCAATTGCAGGGGGTAATTGGGGGTAAAAATGAGACACTGACTTACTCAGAGATTCAGGGGTCTTTTAGGAGTCACTGACTAAAACATATGGCCCTGCTCTCAGCGTCTTCATGGATAGGTTGGCAGGTAAGTAGGTGACAGCGTCTCTGTGAGCACATAAGAACCCACGCAGAGGGCAGTTCCCCGAGGCAATATCCATTTCTAAGCCACATTAGAACTGCTGGGAGTCCAGACTTGTACACCAGGCCTCAGAAGCCCCAGAATATCATGAGAACAAAATAGACATTCTTCCTTCACCGCGGGAACCAGGGCACTCTTTATTCCTTAGATCATGTTAATGAATAAATTGAGTTGGGCCATGGTGTTTCTCAAAAATACTCTAAAACATTCCCTAAAGAACAGGAGCCCCAAGAAAATCTTTCAAAGACATAAATTGTGGGAAAAAAACCCAAAACGATAATACAATAGTAATTTCTATCCACGAAGCCTGACTCATGGCTCAGTCAACAGAATGGCATTAAGCCTGAAGCAATCAGGTGACACCCAGTGACAAGAAGGAAGAAGCCAGGGATGGCAGCTGGTCAGTCCTGGGTGGTTCTGCAGGCCCCGGGGTAGCCGGTGAGGAACAGGGGCGGGGTCTCCCTAGGCCCGCATCCTGTCCCGTATAACTTCCTCCGCAACCCGCCCCTCTCTCTGCTGTGTACCCATAATGCCCCATGATGAGCAATAAGCTAGACACATGCTCAGGGGAAATCTAGAGCTCATGCCAGCCCCACTGGTGTCATCAGGGTCTGGGCCCACCTTCTTGTCCATCTTGAGCCAGGCCACGGTGTCCTTGATTGTATACTGCAGGCCAAAGAACCAGGTTTCCCGAAGCCCCAGGGTCCGGCACACCAAGTCAAACAGGTCCTTCCCCTTCCACTTCATCTGCAAGGGAACAAACCAACAGGGGAAGACAGCTGAGCCCAAGTGGTAATCTGCTCACAGGAAAACCTTTTCTCTGCTCCCCCGACCTCAGGTTCTGAAAGATGGGGATGACGCTAAGATGGCTGAGGAGCACAGAATTCCTAAATAATTGTAAACCCTCCTACACAAAACCATGAGTGGGAAAATAATAATTAGAGCTTAATGGCTTAATCACTGCAAAGCATACACAATACCTCCCTTGGACAGTTCCTTACAGATCTTAATATGCCCAAAGCTGCCAATTTAGGAAAGCTGGTAAATAACGTCCACATTTAAGAGTCAAGCTTCTCCCATTAACCCAAGGTTAGCTTCTAGAGACATTCGTTTCCTCAAGATTTTCTTGTTGATTTTCTTTTTAATCATGACTCTGCCCTTTTATAAAAGGCTAGCTTTTTAAAATGTAAAGACTAGTTTTACTTGATTTTTTTTTAAAACGCAACATAGGGTACGAAGTTGTAACTGACGTCACAAATCATGGGGAAAAAGAACCACTAGAGACCAGCCAGTCCAATCACGGGTCTCTCCCCATCATGATGTGTAACCAAGGCCAAAGAGGAGGTGTCCACCCACAGCCACATGCAGCAACTCCAAACTCTTGTATCGAAACCCAGGGGACAAACAGACAGGAATATACCGTAGTGTGCTAATCCCGTAGCCTCATTTTCAAAAGGACCTGAAGCAATGGCTGCTAAGCCCATTTCTCAGCTCTTCAATCTTGTGGCCAGAAAAGCAGGTTCAATATCATAATAGGGGAAGAAAATACCCAGGAGCTTAGTAAATGTTGCCACCCGTGATGCAGCCACCCATAGCGGCTGCTGGCCTCGACCCCAGTCAGTGGCCCCCAAGTATCAGGTGGACATTCAAATGGACACCTGCGTACAGGGATGAGCACAAGACACATCACGGAGATGGTGGGCACAGATGGTGGATTTAAATACGAGGTCACCAGACATCGGAAGAGGAAGACCACCTGACTGCAGGGGCGTCTGTCCTTCTCCTGCTCTCATTAGAAATTTCCACCCAAGGTCCTGGCACGCTGAAGATGCACAATGAAAAGGAACTGGGGAAGTTCAGGGTTCAGAGACTTCTTATAAAAGCAAGAAGGAAAAAAAATAAGTTAGACCTCTAAAATCTGATTGGTGTTTGCTAAAACCTGATTCTAGAGGATTTTTCAAGCAGGCCTTCTATTTTTAATATATGTGAATGGACGGTGTGTTCCCTACGAGGAACTCAACAGGAAAGCCCATCCTTCTCCGTGTGTATATTCAAAGTCCAAAAGCAAAGAAGCAGCCTAGATGGAAGCACACCGAAACTGCAGCAGACGCAGGGTGGAGATATGGACTAGCTTTTGTCCTTCTCCAAAAGACGCTCTAGCCCTGCCCCCGTCCCCTCTCTGTGACTTCAGTGGGGCCCCTGAAACACTACAAAGGTTGAGTTCTTTAGAAATTATTTTGAGTAAAATAAAATAAAATGTTTTATTTTAAAAAGATGATCTTCCCCTTTTGTAAGGCTTAATAATGCTTGTTGGCACACCTGTGTCCCAGTCTGACACTGGGACAAAGGGTTTTTTAATTCACGGTAGGTTTTAATTCCTACGGGCGGACTTCACTGAAGAAATGTTATTTTGGAAAACTAGGAGCTTCAGGATGCTGATTATCCTCTTGTTTCTATTTTAAGCCAGTACATAGTATATAAATTATAAATGACTACTTTGCTACAAGATAATGTAACACTTAAGAGCACACATTAACTTGGAGAAGTGAAATACCCAAGGGCCAAGAAGATCAAGGTAATGATCCCCAATCCGCCATAACTCACGGCCACCGCAGGGCGGGCTCTGGCAGGGCGGGCTCTGGCACGAGGGGCTGTCTGCAAGTGGGTGTGTGGTACATCTAAACGAGAGCTACCAAGAAAATGGTGAGTGGATTTCCTGATTTGGGAGCTTAAATTCTCAAACATAATCTCGTATTAATGCAGTTTTCTACTTCCTTGTTTCTAAAATGCAAAATTATCTCTGTTGAATGCAGAGACAATGTCTTTGCTACTGTGGAGCTTGCAATAAAGTGAAGAGAGGGTAAATTTTTTCACACCGATTCAGAATGCCTGGCTTATATTTTCAACTTTAAGAATTGTAGGGTGTCAAATTGGAAATGAGTCTGAGTAATTAATTACCCACAGTAGACCTGTCCCATTTTTGTATAAGGAAACATTCTTTGGCAGCCTGCTACAGCAGACAACTGGCCTTCTTCTTGGTGGTCTAAGGTAGGCAACCCCCCAGATCGCCTCTTTTTCTGCTCTGTGGGGTTCCTTTCATCTTGCTCTCCTCCAGCACTCCCCAGCCACCTTTTCCAGTAAGTAACTGGTATCTTAACACTCTTCTCCCACCCTAAAACAAAACCCATTTTCAGAAGAGCCCGGTATTTATTGCTCCTTTACAGCTCAATGTGAATTAAAGCCTCTGCTTCCTCTCATCTAATCCTTTTTTTGGCTGCACCTCGAAGCCTGTGGGACCTCAGTTCCCCGACCAGGGATTGAACACTGTCCACAGCAGTGAAAGCCTGGAATCCTAACCACTAGGCCACCAGGGAACTCCCCATCCTCTCAGCTAATCTTTCAGCAAGCATTACACAGCACATCCTATGTGCCCAGCAATATTAGACACTGAGGATGTGAAATTCTGGAAGAATGTTCCCTGCCGAAGACTCAAGTAACGACCCAGGTTGGAAAAAGCTTTAAAGAACAAGGGAGAATTAGTTAAAGGAGAAAAGGAAATAAGTCTAAAAACAGACAAACGTCATGGTCTCTACAGGGAACTGCATGTCATCTGGCAGAGGTGAAACAGACAGCCTGAACTCAGTGGGCCTGGTGGGGATGGACCAGGACTCTCCATATACCCAGAGGCAGAGGAATGATGGGATCAGACCTGCATTCTAGAATGTGCACTAACAACAGGTTGGAGGAAAGGAGCCTGGAATCAAGCAGGGCAGAAGGGAGGCCAACTCCCACCTTGATGAAGGCAGTGCGAAGGAGAGAAAGCCTGAGAACTAGAAAAGCATCAAGAGAAACATCTGAATTCCTGGCTTGAGCATCAGGTGGTTCCAGTAGAGGAGGGATGGAAGACAGGAGAAGCAGGAGCAGCAAGTTTTGAGGGAAACAGATGAGTAATTAAGTTCTAGACAAAGCAAGATAGGGTGCCTGAGGAAACCATGTAGAGATGTCCTAAATACACCTGATTTTAAGTCTTAGCTCTATTTACAAAATAAAGTGTTCTAGTTTTTAGTCATTAAGTTTTTCTCTTGGGCTAAATCTAACCTCCAATGTGTTGTTACCTACATGAGGGTGCACTTTTCAACATGCCTTCCCCAAATGTATGAGGCTTGCTTAGTCTTCCTAATTTGGGTTTCTACTTCTTCACAAACAGGAACCACCGGTCACAGTTACTCCTGGTGGTTCTTGGGACACCCTGAGGATGGGAGGTCTTGGGTTGCAATGGGCCTTCCTTGGTGCTGCTGACTCGCAAGAGCATGAGCACACCCACCTCCAGTTCTATCACTGGTCCACTGCGCTGTGCTGATGTGGGAAGGTGATGTGACCACCTAAGCATCTCCCTAGATCGTAGGCACCTCAGAACAAGAGCAACGCCGGTCATCTCTCTACTCCCCACAGCACCCGCCGAGTGTGCACACACAAGACGTGGCAAACGATGGCTGTGCGACAGAACAGACTTGACCACTTCAAAACCTGAGGCTCAAAAGTGTAAAGCAAAATGAACCCCCATTCGTCCACTCCTTCGACAAACATTTAGTGAACACACGCTGTGTCCGAGCACCAGCCGAGGTGCAGGGGATAAATGGGGGACAGAAGACAACAGGCCCAGGGTGTGAACCTGTCAGAAACAGATAATCATTCCCCTCGCCCCACACACAAATCAGCTCTGGGTGTGGTGGTCAGCACTATAGCACCCAGTGCCACAACAGGGACATCAGGGACTGGAGGGACCCTCTCTCTTGAACGGGTGGGCAATGGCATCTGAACTGGTGGGAAAGAGAAGCCAAGTGAAGACCAGCCTTGGGGAAGGAAGAGAGAGCAGGCAAGTGTGTTACAGGCAGAGGGAAGAGCATATGCGAAGGTCTAGAGGTCTAGATGGTTCTTGTAGGAAATGACAGTATTGTAGTTCAGTTTGGCTGGAGAACAGAGGCTGGGGAACACTTGCTGTACTTTCAACTACCATCTAAAATCAATTCTTGGGAATTCTCTGGCAGTCCAGTGGTTAGGACTCCATGCTTCCACTGCAGGGGGCACGGTTGGGGAACTAAGATCCCGAAAGCCATATGGCATGGCCAAAAAAAATTAAAAATAAAACCAATTCTTTGTCTCCTAACTCTGACCTGTCGTGTGAACCACAGAAAGCTGTCTGAGTGGCTGTTTTCTCCTTTTTCCCTAGGATGGAACATAACTCGTACCATTCTAGATGTACAGGAGAGAAGCTAAATCATTACATAAGATGGATGCTTCCGAAGATTAGGGCTTAATTCCTTCCAGGAACCAGTCTAAAAGGCAGAGAGAAACAGTGGTTATCTAACATCGGTATGAATCTCAGTGCTGCCGCTGTGTGACCTTGGGCAAGTTATTGAACTTCCCTGTGCTTTGCAACAGGGATAATAAACAGAACCTGTTTTAGCAGATTGATCTCAGGATTAAGTGCACTGATACATTTGAAAAGCCTAAGAAGGTGCCACAGTAAATACTCAATAAAAGGTGGTGATTACTCATTCTAACCCCGCCTCTTCTTATATTCTCAAGGGGCATCGTTTAAAGCCTCCAGTTGTGTTCCACTCCACGCATGATGGATGGCAGATCAGAAAGGGCACCATCAATTCTCATCGTGCTAACCGAGCCATCACTCACTTGACAAACATTTATTGAGCACCCACTACATCCTAGTCACTGCGCTTGGCCCCAGAGATGAATGATGAATCTGGGACAAGACGCTGTCCCTATTCACAGCTGATGGGGAAGACAGGTGAACGGATAAGGAAAGTGCAACCTGGCAAATGCTCACAGAACAGAGGACTGAGGGAACGCAGCTCGGGCCTGGGGGTCTGTGAGTGGCTTCCCTGGGGAGATGCCGTCTGAGCTGGGTCTCAAAAGCCAGGCAGCAGCTGGTCCTCTGGTGAAGGGGCTGAAGGAAGAGAGGTCACTCCAGCCGGAGGGAACAGCATGTCTGCCGCTTGGGTCCAGGCTGTTGTCAAGTGAAGGAACGCTCTTTGCGTTCTTCTGGTATCTGACAAGCAGCGTGACTGTCCTATCTGCAGTACTGAATGTTCAGTGCGGTACTGTGTACATGGCTTCAGCCCCACGCGTGTGACAGCTTGCACCCACCACAGCCACTCAGGGCCTGGGTTGTTCAGTCCCTGCTCTGAGCAGCCAGGCCCCCCTGAACAATACCTGCCACGTCTCTAAGGAGCCACGACCAGTGGGATGAGTCTCGTGTTTCTTTTTTTATTAAAATATTTTCTCTTCTGATACCTGCTAGCACATAAGCCATTCAGGCTTTGCACTTATGCTACTTACAGGCCTTTTTGGAGGGTTTGTCATTTTTCCCGAACAGATTGCCAAAAAGAGAACAGTCCCTGGTGCTGATGAAATGTTCACCTGAACTCATCTCTTCCGCCCTGGGGCAAGTGTTCCACTGCTCCACATACCCCCTCACCCCCGCCTCTGCTCAGCCCAGTGAAGGGAGGGAGGCGACGAGGCAGGGGCTCATCTTGCAGGCAGAAAAGGAGCGGTGGAGGGAGGGAGAAAGGAGATTTGCAGGAAGGAGTCGGACTCCATGTCCTGTGGGCTCCAGCTCTGTGGGCCTCGGCCTCCAGATGCCCTTGAAGCTCAGGGCAAATGGCAGGGAGTCTGGGCGCACGGCGCGTCTTGCATCGTGGCTGTGTTCTTGCATTACTTTAACGGGCTGCGGTGCTATTTCCCAGATCCATCCCATGCCTCTATCACAGATGGATGTGTATGAACTTTATAAACAGGACTAAGTGCTGTCAGCTTGTTATCTTTTGTAGGGGCTGGATTTATGAGCTTTACCCAGAGTGAAGTGCTTGTCATTTATCAACCTCAAATGTTTTAAGGAAATAGCACTAAGCACTTAGGCTCTGCAGCAGGAACGTAGCTGGAATGCAGCACTTTTCTGTTGTTGGAAGCAACTGGCACCAATAACCTACAGGACCAATCAGGGTCTATTAACCGGGGAAGCATTTTGAATAACGTCTGAGACATCTTCTTACAACAGGCCAGGTTTAGACTCACAACTCTAAAACTACCACTTGTTTTTTTGGCTTTGGCAGCCTTCGCATTGCATTTCTCGCACTGCTTTCTCTGGGCCGTGCAGAGAATCGAATGTGGCTGCCATGTGTGAAATGCCTGAGAATCAGAAGCCCCAGAGAAACTTCAGCTTTACGGAGAAGACTCAGACCTGGAGAAGCTAGCAGAGAAGTGACATCCCATTTCATAGATGTCGGGGGACAGGATTATCAGCCACACAAGAGATGCTATTTGACTGGCTGTCTACTCCACAGAAGAGGAAAGAGAACCGACGGACAGACCCGGCATTCACTTATCAGGGTTTCTTCTAATTAGTTCACAAGTTGCCCCAGCATTTTCCATAAAAACTATTGAAAGGTTAGCTCCCTTACAGACAGAGCAATAGAAGGGACCGTACCTCCCCGGGCTCAGGACACATGTAGCGTGTTTACCGTGATTTCGGGAACGCAAGAGCAAGGAGGGCTGTGATCTCCCCTCTCCACGTTCACCCCTAATTGACTTTTGCAGTCGTGGCTGCCCTACGAGAACTGATTTCAGAGAAGAGTTGAGAATTTAAGATGCTGATGTGCTGGATCCAAACCTAAATACAACTTTTATTGGTCTGTTTTGAAAAAACAGATGCCAAACACCTCCATTTACAAGATAAACACAATGGAAAGAGTTATAAAAATGATTTTGCTGTGCAGTAGTGAATAATGAGTCCCATTAAAATCTATTCCAGTTAATCAAAGAGGATAAAAGAGTGCAGTAAATGGGGGTGTAAAACCGACCCTCCCCGACTCATACCATGGAAGCAGGTTCTGTGTCTCATGTCTGTGTTTCCTGTCGTGGTTAAGGACACACACACCACTCCTAATCAGCCATTATTTCTGAGGGAAAAGGAGACCCTCCAAATAGAAACAAGATTTTAGCCAAAAAAAGAGACTCGTCTCTTTGCTCTACCAATCACGACCCCCAAATCCCTTATCTCGATCTGCACAAAATCTCACAAACCTGAAACCTCCTTTTTGCAAAAACAAAACAAAACAAAACAAAAAACTCAATTCCAATCTTGCCCTGTCAGTTTCTGCCATAATCAACCACAGCAAGTAATTTTCCTCTCCCAGCCCTCCAATCATCGCTGTTAGTATGCTGAATCTATTTAAATCATTGGTTTCAAGGCCCTCCACCAATTACTTCCTCTCTCCTCCAACCAACTGCTCTGCCTTGTTACAAGGCAGCCTCTGCCCTCCCTGGTCAGCAAACCTACATGCCTCTAGTTACCCACAACCAGACCTTTCTAAGATTCCTTCTTTATCTCACCACTGTCTCCCTCCCACGCATACAATACCAGATATGTGAGTTAGTATGTACTTTACATACACGGAAAAATGAGGTGTCTGTCTCTGCCCAAGATTCCTGTCCTTCCTGCAATTCTGCAGATCATAAATTCCTTGAAGACAAGGGCTAACACACACACACACACACACACACACACACACACACACACACTCTCTCTCTCTCTCTCTCTCTCTCTCTCTCTCTCTCTCTCTCCCCCCTTCTCCTTTCCTCTTTCTCTCTCTCTAAGTCTCCCAGGACCCACACAAGTGCTGTATAATCTGTGGCCACTTCACAAATGCTTGTGGTTGGCTGATGATGTTGATGATAATGATGATGATACCTAAGCTGAGCCTTCTGAGTAGAACAGTCTTCTAGGTAATGATTGCAATGAAGCAAGAATTTATGACACTCCTCATTAAAATTCTAATTGCATAATTGGGCCTGAAGGTATATACCCGCCCCCTTTGGGGACACACACTGATCTCCACTCTCTAAAAATACCTTGGCAAGGAAATCTAAATCTCAAAAAGCCAACCAAGAAAAATTTCCACAGAACAAGAGACCAGTAAGAAACAGATCACAGCGCCTCGGCAAGCCACAAAACGGAGGTTTTAAACTCTGAGAAGTCTTTCAAAACAAAATGGATTATAGATTTTTTGGGGGGAGAAAAGTTCTTATGTTTGCAGCTCCTGGCACATTGCCTGCTTTAGCGGAGACAGGTTCTAGCAGCGGCCGTGAGCCCAGAGAGGGGATCTGCGTCCTAAACTCCCCTGTCCACCACGCACAACCTTGGGTGAGCCACACAGCTCAACTGCGCTTCAGTTTCTTCACCTGTCAATCAATTGTGCCCCCATGCAAGGCCCAAATTTTATAATGCTGTGAAAAAAGATGAGAGGCTTGAAGCTTTGACAGTCAGCTGACAGATGACAAAGCAAAAAGAAACAATAGTTATATGCTATAAAAGCAATGCAATTCCTCCAAAGTAAAGAAGACAATCTCTATCTTTGGAATTTAACTCACAACATGAGGGCAATCACGGCCTTGTCAAATAGCTATGAAACACCCAAACCCGCTGTGTTGGGAAAGTCGCTTAACCTCTCTGGGTCTCAGCTTCCACACTCATCAAGTGGGCTTGCAGGATTAATACCCTCTGAGTCTACGAGCTTGAGATGGTTTTGTATAAACCGTGGAGTATTTTTCACTGCTATAATCATTTTCTTTTAATCCTTTAACATCCCATTCTATATCTTAAAATCGTTTGGGGGGATGTCAATGACCCTTAACACTTAATTTCTGTGTGCTTTCTACTTTCCCTTACGCAGGTACTGCCACTGCAATCATGTTCCTTACTACTAATAATCAGGAGTTGACTTACAATAATGAACTCTAATGCAACAAAAATGGTGATTGTCATGCTAATGAAAAATACAAGTTTTTTAGCACCAAGCATGCTGTTGATATTCAGCAATTACCAATGATTACAAATGTTTCCTACTAGAGCATGGACTTGAGGATATGGGGAGGGGGAAGGGTAAGCTGTGACAAAGTGAGAGAGTGGCATGGACATATATACACTACCAAATGTAAAACAGATAGCTAGTGGGAAGTAGCCGCATAGCACAGGGAGATCAGCTAGGTGGTTTGTGACCACCTAGAGGGGTGGGATAGGGAGGGTGGGAGGGAGGGAGACGCAAGAGGGAAGAGATATGGGAACATATGTATATGTATAACTGATTCCCTGTTATAAAGCAGAAACTAACACGCCATAGTAAAGCAATTATACTCCAATAAAGATGTTAAAAAAAATGTTTCAAACACTGAGAATAAGAATTCTGCAGAGAGCTATGAATAGGAAACAATAGTAAATTCAGTGCTGGCAGCACAAAGCTCAATTTCAAATGCCTAAACATGAAGTAAAATGAACAGACTCTGAAACACCACCCATGACTAAGTGTTACCCAGTGGATTAACTCCTCCTGCCCTGGACTCTGTGAAAATTGTGATTTATATTTAAAAGTACTTCAAAAAAAGGAGAGGAAAAAGGCCAATTCCTTTAGAAATGATGTGCTCTGACCCCACCTAGTGGTGTCGCAGTGATTCCTGAACTAGGACAAGTGCCTCAACTCAGCACAGGTGACTGAAGATTTCCCGAGATCAGCACTAAATTGGTAATAAATTTTTGCTTGACAAAAATGTACTAAAGCGGGCTTCCCTGTTGGCGCAGTGGTTAAGTCCGCCTGCCAATGCAGGAGACATGGGTTCGAGCCCTGGGCCTGGAAGATCCCACATGCCGCGGAGCAACGAAGCCCGTGAGCCACAACTACTGAGCTCTGCGCTCTAGAACCTGAGAGCCACAACTACTGAAGCCTGTGCACCTAGAGCCTGCGCTCCACAACAAGAGAAGCCACTGTAATGAGAAGCCCGCGCACCACAATGAAGAGTAGCCCCTGCTCGCCACAACTAGAGAAAGCCACGCGCAGCAACGAAGACCCAACGCAGCCAAAAATTTAAAAAATTTTTTTAAAAAGTACTAAAACATGTGGACTTAGAATCTAAATCAGACAAAGCACAGACAGGAGGATGGAACACATCATCCTGTCACAAACCAGAGAAGCCTCGTCATCAGCTGGCTAAAATGATTACCAGCTCTGAGAAAACTCAATTCTGGGTTTTTAAGACCACAAATGCTTTTTTAACTTCTGAAATTAAGAATAAACAAGCACCAAAAATGTTCTTGGAGAAGAATGCAAAACTAGCATGAATAATTGGAGAAGTCATCAAAAACAAAAGAGAAAAATTTCAAAATGACACATGGGGGACAAAGGAATCGAGAATAATGAAGCATGGCAGAAATCAGAAAAGAATCCTGCTATCACAGTGGACATCAAGCTAAATAGAGACCATTTATAGAGCATATTACAAAGAAGATCCTTAAGTATATGGCATAAGGTAAAGCTCACTATATTTAGACTAATTGTGGAGTCTAGAGGGTCTATAATTACAAAGCCATGGATAATCTGAAGAAGATTCAAAGAAAATGAAGGAGATGATTAAAGGAGAAAATTTACAGTGCCTCTAGCATGAGACCTTTCCTCTTTATTCTCACACTCCCAACTCATGATATGAAGCTAATGTTTACCAAGTGCTTACTACGGTCGGGCCCTGGGCTAAGTGCCTGTAAAGGTCTACCTCAAATACTATTATTCTCATTTAGAATAATAGTATTTAGGTTTAGAGAGGTAAGTCTAAGATCCATCAGGGAGACGGGGGCAGTGGTGGGTCTTCCTTCCACCTAAGCCAACTTACCCCATCAGGATGCTGGCTCTTTTCCCTAAGCAATATTTGTTCTGTCCTCTAGCAGATTTTCTCATACCTACATGCTCAAACCCTGAAATGACTTCCTACCTAAGGAGGAAATATGAAACAGAAAGTTGCACAATGAGCTTCTTCTGCCCAGATCACCTAAAATAGGATGCGAAGCTGAGAGCCTTTGAAATCAAGTTCTTCCCCCTGTTTTACAGTGGAAAAACTGAGGCCTGGGAGAAAAAAGAGATTTGCCCAAGGTCACAGAAGAGCTCCACGGAGAAGCCAGGGTTCAAACACCAGTTTGAACTCCCTCCTGGAGTTTACATCCTGGAAGGGAATCATTTGCCTCAATCTTGGGGTGTCTAGGATTTAACATCTTACTGAAATCACCAGAGTTGTTCTGCCTTCTCCTTTTGAAAGTTTCGCCCGTTATGGACCACTGTATGTCCACTTGTATGCTGGAATGATCTGTAATGTTGGTATTTAATCCAATCATAATTGTGCTTGGGTATGTGAAAATGATTGGGATGCCAACAAACCGGAGAAGGAGGCTTTGGTTTTGATATAAGATGGTATTAGGATCTCTCACAACTCAAGTTCGAGAAATTTTTCATATTTGGCTCTTCTTACTGATAGATTGAATTATCAGAGTAAAATTCCTACCTAGAAAAGAAGTAACAAAACCATTTAGCCTCCTGGCAAATTACATTCAGCATCCGCTTTCTCAAAATGACAACTATCAAATCTTTCAAGTGGAAAAATCCTCCACAGCATCAAGCCAATTATGCAAGGCAGTAAGTGGTGCAAGAAAGAGATGTTTCCCCCTATCTCTGCAGTCTGAAATGATTAGCATCATTAACATGATTCGTATGTTAACTACCACTGGTTCTGAATTTGAGTCCTTCTTAGAAAGCCACCTACATTTGACCTCAATAAAACCAAGAATTCCTCAAGTACCATCTCTCTTTTCTTCAAAATGCATCTTTGCATTAGCATCTTCTCGCATTAGCATCTTGCTCAGTTAATGTACAACATAAAAATAGAGCAGGAGAGCAAGACTAGTGGCTTCTCAGAGTTCTCTCCATCATCATAAATCAAACTACCATTACTTTCGACAGAATATTTGAACATGGTTTACAAAGAGGTATTTTCACTGGAAATTTGAGGTTTGATGAGATACGATGGCTGGACAAATCACAACAGGGCAGTCAGTGCCCATGGTGACCCAAGCCTCCTGCTTTAGGCTGACTATAGTCCCTTCCTTTCTGCCCAGCACTAAGCATTCCATGAGTCCTTAGAACAACCTTGCAGGGTCAGTAATAGTAGTTCCATTTTACTGATGTGCATACTGAGGTTCAGAGAGCTTGAGTATCTTATCCAAGCTTTAAGTGGTTTAGCTGGAATTCAAGCCCAGGTCTGTCTTATTTCAAAGCCTGTGCACTTTCTACTACTACCTTTTTTATTTCTATAAATTTATTTATTTTATTTTTGGCTGCGTTGGGTCTTCATTTCTGCGTGCGGGCTTTCTCTAGTTGCACTGAGCGGGGGCTACTCTTTGTTGCAGTGCACAGGCTTCTCATCACAGTGGCTTCTCTGGTTGTGAAGCATGGGCTCTAGGCATGCGGGCTTCAGTAGTTGTGGCACACGGGCTCAGTAGCTGTGGCTTGCGGGCTCTAGAGCGCAGGCTCAGTACTTGTGGCTCATGGGCTTAGTTGCTCCGTGGCATGTGGGATCTTCCCGGACCAGGGCTCGAACCTGTGTCCCCTGCATTGGCATGCAGATTCTTAACCACTGCGCCACCAGGGAGGCCCTCTACTACTACTTTTTAACTACTACTAATGCTTTGCTACTTTAGTGTGGTCCCTGGACCAGTAGCATTGGCATCACTCGAGAATTTGTTAGAAATGCAGAATTCTCAGTCAACCACAGAACTACAGAATCAGAATCTGCATTTTACCAAGATCTTCAGGTCATTTATGTGTACATTAAAGCTTGACAGGCTGTATGTTGTAACAGTCTGTCTCTCTGAATATCACTACTATTATTCCTTCCACTGGTTCTCAATGTGGTGGAGGATAGGGTGGAGGGAAGAGGAGGGTGTTTTGCCTTCAGGGACAGTTGACGGTGTCTGAAGACATTTTTCAGTTGTCACAACTGGGGCAAGGTAGGAGGTGCTCCTGTAATCCAATGGGTGGAGGCCAGAGATGCTGCTACACATCCTACAGTTCACAGGACAGTCCCCACCACAAAGAACCCTCCAGCCAAAATGTCAATAGTGCCAAGGTTGAGAAATCCCGACATTGCTGATAATAGTGTCCATCCTCTTTGGGTCTGGGGTCTGTTTAAAGAAGAAAAACTAAGAGTTTTTCATTGCAAAATTATGGCCGAACAATGTCACAAAAAATTCCTTTCCCTGTGGGTCAGTCTCTCACAACATGTATCAAATAGTAACTTTGATCAGGGGTCAGTAAACTGTGGTCCACAAGACAAGTCCAACCCACTGCAGTTTGAGAACTAAGAATGAGTTTTACATTTTTAAATGATTGAAGAAAACTTTTTTTAAGTTTAAAAATTTTTTTATTTTATTTTATTCTTTGGCCATGCTGTGTGGCTTGTGGGATTGTAGTTCCCCGACCAGGGATTGAACCCAGGCCCTCGGCAGTGAAAGCATGCAGTCCTAACCACTGGACTGCCAGGGAAAAAATTTTAATAACATTTCCTCACTTGTGAAAATTACATGAAATTCAAATTTCAATGTCCATAAAGAAAGTTTTATTGGAACAAAGTCATGTCTATTATTTTTTACTTTTATCAAAGTCTGCTTTTTAAAAAACAGCTCTACTGAGATATAATTCACATACCTTAAAATTCACCTATTTAAAGTGTACAGGTAAATGGTTTTTAGCATAGTCACCGAGTTGTGCAGCCATCAGAGTCAAGTTTAGAACATTTTCATCACCTTAAAAAGAAACCTCGTACTCTTTAGCTATAGCGCCCCATCCCCGCACCTAATTTCCCAGCCCTAAGCAACCACAAATCTACTTTCATTATAGATATCCCTATAATAGACTTGTATATGAATGAAATAATATATGATCTTTTGTAACTTGCTTCTTCCACTTATAATGTTTTCAAGGTTCATCCATGTTGTAGCATGTATTGTTACCTCCTTCCTTTTTATTGCTAAATAATATCTCATTGTACACACAGACCACATTTTGTTTATCCATCCATCATCTGATGGACATTTGGGTTGTTCCACCTTTTGGCTTTTACGAATAATGCTGCTATAAACATTCATGTACAAGCTTCTCTATAGACATGTTTTCACTTTTGAGTAGATACCTACAAGTAAAATTGCTGGACCATATGGTAACTCTATGTTCAACTGTTTAAGGAACTGCCAGACTCTTCCAAAGTCGCTGCACCATTTTACATCACCACCAGCGGTATATGAGGATTCCAATTTTTTCATATTCTCACCAACACTTGTTACTATATGTCTTTTTTTCTTTTTTAAATTTATTTAATTTATTTACTTTTGGCTGCATTGGGTCTTCGTTGCTGCTCACGGGCTTTCTCTAGTTGCGGTGAGCAGGGGCTATTCTTCGTTGTGGTGTACGGCTTCTTATTGCGGTGGCTTCTCTTGTTGCAGAGCATGGGCTCTAGGTGAGCGGGCTTCAGTACTTGTAGCACGTGGGCTCAGTAGTTGTGGCTTGCGGGCTCTAGAGCAAAGCCTCCGTAGGTGTGGCACATGGGCTTAGTCGCTCAACGGCATGTGGGATCTTCCCGGACCAGGGTTCGAACCTGTGTCACCTGCACTGGCAGGCAAATTCTTAACCACTGTGCCACCAGGGAAGTCCCTATATGTCTTTTTGATTCTAGTCATACAACTGGTTGGCTCTCATTATGGTAAAATGGTATTTCCAATATATTTAAAATGATGAAAGGGAAGAACCTACAACCAAGATTACTCTCCCTGGCAAGGATCTCATTCAGATTTGATGGGGAAATCAAAAGCTTTACAGACAAGCAAAAGCTAAGAGAATTCACTACCACCAAACCAGCTCTACAACAAATGCTAAAGGAACTTCTCTAAGTGGGAAACACAAGAGAAGAAAAGGGCCTACAAAAACAAACCCATAACAATTAAGAAAATGGTAATAGGGACATACATATCGCTAATTACCTTAAATGTGACTGGATTAAATGCTCCAACCAAAAGACACAGGCTCGCTGAATGGATACAAAAACAAGACCCATATATATACTGTCTACAAGAGACCCACTTCAGACCTAGGGACACATACAGACTGAAAGGGAGGGGATGGAAAAAGATATTCCATGCAAATGGAAATCAAAAGAAAGCTGGAGCAGCAATACTCATATCAGATAAAATAGACTTTAAAATAAAGAATGTTACAAGAGACAAGGAAGGACACTACATAATGATCAAGGGATCAATCCAAGAAGAAGATATAACAATTACAAGTATATATGCACCCAACATAGGAGCACCTCAATACATAAGGCAACTACTAACAGCTATAAAAGAGGAAATCGACAGTAACACAATAATAGTGGGGGACTTTAACACCTCACTTACACCAATGGACAGATCATCCAGACAGATAAGTGATAAGGAAACACAAGCTTTAAACAATACATTAAACAAGATTGACTTAACTGATATTTATAGGACATTCCATCCAAAAACAGCAGATTACACTTCTGTCTCAAGTGGTCATGGAACATTCTCCAAGATGGATCACACCCTGAATCACAAATCAAGCCTTGGTAAATTTAAGGAAACTGAAATCATATCAAGTATTTTTTCCGACCACAACGCTATGAGACTAGATATCAATTACAGGAAAAAATCTGTAAAACCTACAAACACATGGAGGCTAAACAATACACTACTAAATAACCAAGAGATCACTGAAGAAATCAAAGAGGAAATCAAAAAATACTTAGAAACAAATGACAATAAAAACACAACGACCTGGACTTCCCTGGTGGCACAGTGGTTAAAAATCCACCTGCCAATGCAGGGGACACGGGTTCAAGCCTTGGTCCGGGAAGATCCCACATGCCGTGGAGCAACTAAGCCTGTGTGCCACAACTACTGAGTCCGGGCTCTAGAGCCTGCGAGCCACAACTACTGAAGCCCGTGTGCCTAGAGCCCATTCTCCGCAACAAGAGACGTCATTTCAGTGAGAAGCCTGTGCACCAAAATGAAGAGTAGCCCCCACTCACCACAACTAGAGAAAGCCCGTGCACTGCAACAAAGACCCAACACAGACAAAATAAGTAACTAAATAAACAAATTTAAAAACAAACAAACAAACACAAAGACCCAAAACCTATGGGATGCAACAAAAGCAGTTCTAAGAGGGAAGTTTAGAGCAATACAAGAAACAAAAACCTTACACCTAAAGCAATTAGAGAAAGAAGAACAAAAAAACCCCAAAGTTAGCAGAAGGAAAGAAATCATAAAGATCAGATCAGAAATAAATGAAAAAGAAATGAAGGAAACAATAGCAAAGATCAATAAAACTAAAAGCTGGTTCTTTGAGAAGATAAACAAAATTGATAGACCATTAGCCAGATTCATCAAGGAAAAAAGCGAGAAGACTCAAATCAATAGAATTAGAAATGAAAAAGGAGAAGTAACAACTGACACTGCAGAAATACAAAGGATCATGAGAGATTCCTACAGCAACTATATGCCAATAAAATGGACAACCTGGAAGAAACGGACAAATTCTTAGAAAAGCACAACCTTCCGAGACTTAATGAGGAAGAAATAGAAAATATAAACACCCAATCACAAGCACTGAAATTGAAACTGTGATTAAAAATCTTCCAACAAACAAAAGCCCAGGAACAGATGGCTTCATAGACTAATTCTATCAAACATTTAGAGAAGAGCTAAAACCTATCCTTCTCAAACTCTTCCAAAATATAGCAGAGGCAGGAACACTCCCAAACTCATTCTACGAGGCCATCACCATGATACCAAAATCAGACAAAGATGCCGCAAAAAAAGAAAACTACAGGCCAATATCACTGATGAACATAGATGTAAAAATCCTCAACAAAATACTAGCAAACAGAATCCAACAGCACATTAAAAGGATCATACAACATGATCAAGTGGGGTTTATTCCTGGAATGCAAGGACTCTTCAACATAAGCAAATCAATCAATGTGAAAAACCATATTAACAAATTGAAGGAGAAAAACCATATGATCATCTCAAAGATGCAGAAAAAGCTTTCAACAAAATTCAACACCCATTTATGAAAAAAACACTCCAGAAAGTAGGCATAGAGGGAACTTACCTCAACATAATGAAGGCCATATATGACAAACCCACAGCCAATATCGTTCCCAATGGTGAAAAACTGAAACCATTTCCTCTAAGATCAGGAACAAGACAAGGCTGCCGACTCTCACCACTATTATTCAACATAGTTTTGGAAGTTTTAGCCACAGCAATCAGAGAAGAAAATGAAATAAAAGGAATCCAAATCGGAAAAGAAGAAGTAAAACAGTCACTGTTTGCAGATGACATGATACTATACATAGAGAATCCTAAAGATACTACCAGAAAACTACTAGAGCTAATCAATGAATTTGTTAGAGTGGCAGAATACAAAATTAATGCACAGAAATCTTTTGCATTCCTATACACTAATGATGAAAAATCTGAAAGAGAAATTAAGTAAACACTCCCATTTACCACTGCAACAAAAAGAATAAAATACCTAGGAATGAACCTACCTAAGGCGACAAAAGACCTGTATGCAGAAAACTATAAGACACTGATGAAAGAAATTAAAGATGATACAAACAGATGGAGAGATATACCATGCTCTTGGATTGGAAGAATGAACATTGTGAAAATGACTCTACTACCCAAAGCAATCTACAGATTCAATGCAAGCCCTATCAAACTACCACTGGCATTTTCCACAGAACTAGAACAAAAAATTTTACAATGTGTATGGAAACACAAACGACCCCAAATAGCCAAAGCAATCTTGAGAAAGAAAAACGAAGCTGGAGGATTCAGACTCTCTGACTTCAGACTATACTACAAAGCTACAGTAATCAAGACAATATGGTCCTAGCACAAAAACAGAAATATAGATCAATGGAACAGGATAGAAAGCCCAGAGATAAACCCACGCACATATGGTCACCTTATCTTTGATAAAGGAGGCAAGAATATACAATGGAGAAAAGACAGCCTCTTCAATAAGTGGTGCTGGGAAAACTGGACAGCTACATGTAAGAGAATGAAATTAGAACACTCCCTAACACCATACACAAAAATAAACTCAAAATGGATTAATGACCTAAATGTAAGGCCAGACAGTATAAAACTCTTAGAGGAAAACATAGGAAGAACACTCATGACATAAGTCATGGCAAGATCCTTTTTGACCCACCCCCTAGAGAAATGGAAATAAAACCAAAAATAAACAAATGGGACCTGATGAAACTTAAAAGCTTTTGCACAGCAAAGGAAAACATAAATAGGACGAAAAGACAACCCTCAGAATGGTAGAAAATATTTGCAAATGAAGCAACTGACAAAGGATTAAACTCCAAGCAGCTCATGCAGCTCAATATGAAAAAAGCAAACAACCCAATCCAAAAATGGGCAGAGGACCTAAATTGACATTTCTCCGAAAAAGATATACAGATTGCCAACAAACACATGAAAGCGTGCTCAACAACACTAATCATTAGAGAAATGCAAATCAAAACTACAATAAGGTATCACCTCACACCAGTTAGAATGGCCATAATCAAAAAATCTACAATAAATGCTAGAGAGGGTGTGGAGAAAAGGGAACCCTCTTGCACTGTTGGTGGGAATGTAAATTGATACAGCCACTATGGAGAACAGTATGGAGGTTCCTTACAAAACTACAAATAGAACTACCATACGACCCAGCAATCCCACTATTGGGCATATAACCTGAGAAAACCATAATTCAAAAAGAGTTATGTACCACAGTGTTCACTGCAGCTCTATTTACAATAGCCAGGACATGGAAGCCACCTAAGTATCCATCGACAGATGAATGGATAAAGAAGATGTGGCACATATATACAATGGAATATTACTCAGCCATAAAAAGAAGTGAAACTGAGTTATTTGTGGCGAGGTGGATGAACCTAGAGACTGTCAAACAGAGTGAAGTAAGTCAGAAAGAGAAAAACAAATACCATATGCTAACACATATATATGGAATCTAAAAAGAAAAGGTTCTGAAGAACCTAGTGGCAGGACAGGAATAAAGATTCAGATGTAGGGCTTCCCTGGTGGCACAGTGGTTGAGAGTCCGCCTGCCAAAGCAGCGGACACGGGTTTGTGCCCCGGTCTGGGAAGATCCCACATGCCGCGGAGCGGCTGGGCCCGTGAGCCATGCCACTGAGCCTGTGCGCCCGGAGCCTGTGCTCCACAACGGGAGAGGCCACAACAGTGAGAGGCCCGCGTACCGCAAAAAAAAAAAAAAAAAGATGCAGATGTAGAGAATGGCCTTGAGGACACGGGGAGGGGGAAGGGTAAGCTGGGACGAAGTGAGAGAGTGGCATGGACATATATACACTACCAAATGTAAAATAGATAGCTAGTGAGAAGAGTGCTTTGTGTCCACCTAAAGGGATGGGATAGGGAGGGTGGGAGGGAGATGCAAGAGGGAGGAGATATGGGGATGTATGTATATGTATAGCTGATTCACTTTGTTATACAGCAGAAACTAACACACCATTGTAAAGCAATTATACTCCAATAAAGATGTTAAATAAATAATTTAAATATCTGTATACAAAATAATATTATGTGTAAACAGACATAGGTTTACTTCTTCCTTTCCAATATAGATGCCTTTTATTTCATGTCTTGCCTAATTGTCCTGGCTAGAACCAGCAGTACAATGTTGAATAGAAGTGGTGAGAGGGGACATCCTTGTCTTATTCCTGATCTTAAAGAGTAAACATCCAGTCTTTCACCATTAAGTGTGATATTGGGCTGTTCCCTTCTATTCCTATTTTGTTGGGTGCTTTTATCATGAAATGCTGTTGCACTTTGTCAAGTGCTTTTTCTGCATCGATTGAGATAATCCTGTAATTTCTGCTTTTTGTTCTATTGATATTATATATTACATTAATTGATTTTTGGATGTTAAACCAACCTTGCATTTCTGGGATAAATCTCACTTGGTTATGGAGTATAGTTTTTTTAATATGTTGCTGGATTCCTAATATTTTTGTTAAGGATTGTGGCTTCCATACTCATATAAGAGATATTGATCTCTAGTTTTCTTGTGTTATCTTTGTCTTATTTCAGTATCAGGATAATGATGGTCTCATAAAATGAGCTGGGATGTGGTCCCTCCTCTTCTAGTTTTTTGGAAACGTTTGTGAAGAATTGGTATTTATTGATCTTGAAATGTTTGGTAGAATTCAGTGGTGAAGCCACCTGGGCCACTAGTGGGTAGCACATGGGTTTTTTACTGTGAGTAGTATTTTTATTGCTAATTTACTCTTTCTTCTTGAGTCACTTTTGGTAGCTGGTTTCATTTTAGGAATTTGTCCACTTCATTTAAGTTATTTAATTATTTGGGATACAACTGCCATTTTATTTTTTGTTTTCTATGTTTTTCTTGTCTTTTTAAATTCTCTATTCCTCCTTTACTATTTGATTTGCATTAAGTGAATAGTTTCTAATGAAGCATTTAAATTTCTTTAATAGTTTTTCCACTATTTATTTATTTATTTTTCCACTGTATTTTTAAAGATTTTTTTTTTTAAAGTGGTTATTCTAGGGTTTAACCACATAATCCTGACTTATCAGAATCAGCTTCAGAGGGACTTCCCTGGCAGTCCAGTGGTTAAGACTTCGCCTTCCAATGCAGGTTCAACCCCTGGTTGGGGAGCTAAGATCCCACACGCCTTGGGGCCAAAAAACAGAAGCAAAATTGTAACAAACTCAATAAAAACTTTAAAAATGGTTCACACCAAAAATATATATATATTGGACTTCCCTGGTGGCGCAGTGGTTAAGAATCCGCCTGCCAATGCAGGGGACATGGGTTCAAGCCCTGGTCCCGGTAGATCCCACATGCCGTGGAGCAACTAAGCCCATGCACCACAACTACTGAGCCTGCGCTCTAGAGCCCGCAAGCCACAACTACTGAGCCCACGTGCCGCAACTACTGAAGCCTGCATGCCTAGATCCCGTGCTCCACAACAAGAGAAGCCACTGCAATGAGAAGCCCGCGCACCTTAACAAAGAGCAGCCCCCGCTCGCCGCAAGTAGAGAAAGCCCGCGCGCAGCAATGAAAATCAAATGCAGCCAAAAAGTAAATAATTAAACAAATTTTAAAAATATATATATATATTAAAAAAAAGAATCAGCTTCAGATTTATACTAGCTTAACTGCAGCGATTATATAGAAATGTTATTCTACATAGTTCTGTTCCCTTCCCCCTTTTTTATAGTATTATAATTATTGTATACTATATCTATTAAAGTTACAAACCCAGCAATATATTGTTGTAGTTATTACTTTACCATCTGTAATCATTTCCTTAGCCTATTACAGCTTGGTTTTCACCCACCTCCTTTGTACTGTTATTGGCACACCTATTAAACATATATTACGTTTCCATGTTATAGGCCCAACAATATAGTATATACAAATATTATTGTATATTATATACAAATTATTTTATATAATTGCATTTTAAATCAGTTAAAAGGAGGAAAATATACATTTATACTGTCTTTTATAATTATGTTATTACATTTACTGGTGCTCTTTGATTTTTTTCACGCGGATTTGAATTACTATCTGGGGTCACTTGCTTTAGGCCTGAAAAGCTTCCTTTAATATTTCTTGTAAGGTGGGTCTTTAAACAACAAAGTCTCTGTTTTTGTTTATCTGGGAAATTCTTTATTTAACTTTGTTTTTGAAATGTCCTTTTCATTTATATCCAGCTATGTTGGAGATAGGTTTCCTAGTTGACAAGTTTTTTCTTTGAGCACTTTGAATGTTATCCCACTGCCTCTGGCCTCCACAGCTTCTGCTGAGAACTTAGCTGTTAATCTTATTGGGGTTCCCTTATAAGTGTCAAGTCATTTTTCTCTTGTTGCTTTCCAGATTTTCTCCCTGTCCGACTTTCAGCATTTTTACTATGATGTGTCTGTGAATCTCTTTGTGTTTATCCTCCCTGGAGTTCATTGAGCTTCCTGAATATACAGGTTATTGTTTTTCAATTAATTTAGGAAGTTTCAGCCAATTTTTTTGGAATATTTTTTCTCTCTCCTCTCCTCTGGTAGTC
>NW_028132444.1:0-33000 GCF_964374135.1 Grampus griseus | reverse complement strand
GTACGCTCCCCCTAAAGCGTTGTCGTACCCTCACCTGGACCCTAAACCGTCGCCGTCCCCTAACACTAACCCTAGCCCGATCCCTAACCCTAACCATTCACCGAAGCCTGACCCTCACCCGTCCCCTAATCCTAAACCGTACGCTGACACTAATCCGCGCCCTCACACGTACGCTCCCCTTAAAGCGTTGTCATACCCTCACCTGGACCCTAAACCGTCCCCGTCCCCTAAACCTAACCCTAGCCCGAACTCTAACCCTAACCCTTCCCCGAAGCCTGACCCTCACCCGTCCCCTATTCCTAACCCGTACGCTGACACTAACCCGCGCCCTCACACGTACGCTCCCCCTACAGCGTTGTCGTACCCTCACCTGGACCCGAAACCGTCCCCGTCCCCTAACCCTAACCCTAGCCCGAACCCTAACCCTAACCCTTCCCCGAAGCCTGACCCTCACCCGTCCCCTAATCCTAACCCGTACGCTGACACTAACCCGCGCCCTCACACGTACGCTCCCCCTAAAGCGTTGTCGTACCCTCACCTGGACCCTAAACCGTCCTCGTCCCCTAACCCTAACCCTAGCCCGAACCCTAACCCTAACCCTTCCCCGAAGCCTGACCCTCACCCGTCCCCTAATCCTAACCCGTACGCTGACACTAACCCGCGCCCTCACACGTACGCTCCCCCTAAAGCGTTGTCGTACCCTCACCTGGACCCAAAACCTTCCTCGTCCCCTAACCCTAACCCTAGCCGGAACCCTAACCCTAACCCTTCCCCGAAGCCTGACCCTCACCCGTCCCCTAATCCTAACCCGTACGCTGACACTAACCCGCGCCCTCACACGTACGCTCCCCCTAAAGCGTTGTCGTACCCTCACCTGGACCCTAAACCGTCCCCGTCCCCTAACCCTAACCCTAGCCCGAACCCTAACCCGAACCCTTCCCCGAAGCCTGACCCTCACCCGTAACCTAATCCTAACCCGTACGCTGACACTAACCCGCGCCCTCACACGTACGCTCCCCTTAAAGCGTTGTCGTACCCTCACCTGGACCCTAAACCGTCCCCGTCCCCTAACCCTAACCATAGCCCGAACCCTAACCCTAACCCTTCCCCGAAGTCTGTCCCTCACCCGTCCCCTAATCCTAACCCGTACGCTGACACTAACCCGCGCCCTCACACGTACGCTCCCCCTAAAGCGTTGTCGTACCCTCACCTGGACCCTAAACCGTCGCCGTCCCCTAACACTAACCCTAGCCCGATCTCTAACCCTAAACATTCCCCGAAGCCTGACCCTCACCCGTCCCCTAATCCTAACCCGTACGCTGACACTAACCCGCGCCCTCACACGTACGCTCCCCCTAAAGCGTTGTCGTACCCTCACCTGGACCCTAACCCCTCCCCGTCCCCAACCCTAACCCGAACCCTAACCCTAACCCTTCCCCGAAGCCTGACCCTCACCCGTCCCCTAATCCTAACCCGTACGCTGACACTAACCCGCGCCCTCACACGTACGCTCCCCCTAAAGCGTTGTCGTACCCTCACCTGGACCCTAAACCGTCCCCGTCCCCTAACCCTAACCCTAGCCCGAATCCTAACCCTAAAACTTCCCCGAAGCCTGACCCTCACCCGTCCCCTAATCCTAACGCGTACGCTGACACTAACCCGCGCCTTCACACGTATGCTCCCCCTAAAGTGTTGTCGTACCCTCACCTGGACCCTAACCCGTCCCCGTCCCCTAACCCTAACCCGAACCCTAACCCTAACGCTTCCCCGAAGCCTGACCCTCACCCGTCCCCTAATCCTAACCTGTACGCTGACACTAACCCGCGCCCTCACACGTACGCTCCCCCTAAAGCGTTGTCGTACCCTCACCTGGACCCTAAACCGTCCCCATTCCCTAACCCTAACCCTAGCCCAAACCCTAACCCTAACCCTTCCCCGAAGCCTGACCCTCACCCGTCCCCTAATCCTAACCTGTACGCTGACACTAACCCGCGCCCTCACACGTACGCTCCCCCTAAAGCGTTGTCGTACCCTCACCTGGACCCTAAACCGTCCCCTTCACCTAACCCTAACCCTAGCCCGAACCCTAACGCTAACCCTTCCCCGAAGCCTGACCCTCACCCGTCCCCTAATCCTAACGCGTACGCTGACACTAACCAGCGCCCTCACACGTACGCTCCCCCTAAAGCGCTGTCATAACCTCACCTGGACCCTAAACCGTCCCCGTCCCCTAACCCTAACCCTAGCTCGAACCCTAACACTTCCCCGAAGCCTGACCCTCACACGTCCCCTAATCCTAACCCGTACGCTGACACTAACCCGCGCCCTCACACGTACGCTCCCCCTAAAGCGTTGTCGTACCCTCACCTCGACCCTAAACCGTCCCCGTCCCCTAACCCTAACCCTAGCCCGAACCCTAACCCTAACCCTTCCCCGAAGCCTGACCCTCACCCGTCCCCTAATCCTAACCCGTACGCTGACACTAACCCGCGCCCTCACACGTACGCTCCCCCTAAAGTGTTGTCGTACCCTCACCTGGACCCTAACCCGTCCCTGTCCCCTAACCCTAACCCGAACCCTAACCCTAACCCTTCACCGAAGCCTGACCCTCACCCGTCCCCTAATCCTAACACGTACGCTGACACTAACACGCGCCCTCACACGAACGCTCTCCCTAAAGCGTTGTCGTACCCTCACCTGGACCCTAAATCGTCCCCGTCCCCTAACCCTAACCCTAGCCCGAACCCTAACCCTAACCCTTCCCCGAAGCCTGACCCTCACCCGTCCCCTAATCCTAACCCGTACGCTGACACTAACCCGCGCCCTCACACGTACGCTACCCCTAAAGCGTTGTCGTACCCTCACCTGGACCCTAAACCGTCCCCGTCCCCTAACCCTAACCCTAGCCTGAACCCTAACCCTAACACTTCCCCGAAGCCTGACCCTCACCCGTCCCCTAATCCTAACCCGTACGCTGACACTAACCCGCGCTCTCACACGTACGCTCCCCCTAAAGCGTTGTCATACCCTCACCTGGACCCTAAACCGTCCCCGTCCCCTAACCCTAACCCTAGCCCGAACCCTAACCCTTCCCCGAAGCCTGACCCTCACCCGTCCCCTAATCCTAACCCGTACGCTGACACTACCCCGCGCCCTCACACGTACGCTCCCCTTAAAGCGTTGTCGTACCCTCACCTGGACCCTAAACCGTCCCCGTCCCCTAACGCTAACCCTAGCCCGAACCCTACCCCTAACCCTTCCCCGAAGCCTGACCCTCACCCGTCCCCTAATCCTAACCTGTACGCTGACACTAACCCGCGCCCTCACACGTACTCTCCTCCTAAAGTGTTGTCGTACCCTCACCTGGACCCTAACACGTCCCCGTCCCCTAACCCTAACCCGAACCCTAACCCTAACCCTTCCCCGAAGCCTGACCCTCACCCGTCCCCTAATCCTAACCCGTACGCTGACACTAACCCGCGCCCTCACACGTACGCTCTCCCTAAAGCGTTGTCGTACCCTCACCTGGACCCTAACCCGTCCCCTTCCCCTAACCCTAACCCGAACCCTAACCCTAACCCTTCCCCGAAGCCTGACCCTCACCCGTCCCCTAATCCTAACCCGTACGCTGACACTAACACGCGCCCTCACACGTACGCTCCCCCTAAAGCGTTGTCATACCCTCACCTGGACCCTAAACCGTCCCCGTACCCTAACCCTAACCCTAGCCCGAAACCTAACACTTCCCCGAAGCCTGACCCTCACCCGTCCCCTAATGCTAAACCATACGCTGACATTAACCCGCGCCCTCACACGTACGCTCCCCTTAAAGCGTTGTCGTACCCTCACCTGGACCCTAAACCGTCCCCGTCCCCTAACCCTAACCCTAGCCCGAACCCTAACCCTAACCGTTCCCCGAAGCCTGACCCTCACCCGTCCCCTAATCCTAACACGTACGCTGACACTAACCCGCGCCCTCACACGTACGTTCCCCCTAAAGCATTGTCGTACCCTCACCTGGACCCTAACCCGTCCCCGTCCCCTAACCATAACCCGAACCCTAACCCTAACCCTTCCCCGAAGCCTGACCCTCACCCATCCCCTAATCCTAACCCATACGCTGACACTAACCCGCGCCCTCACACGTACGCTCCCCCTAAAGCGTTGTCGTACCCTCACCTGGACCCTAAACCGTCCCCGTCCCCTAACCCTAACCCTAGCCCGAACCCTAACCCTAACCCTTCCCCGAAGCCTGACCCTCACCCGTCCCCTAATCCTAACCCGTACGTTGACACTAACCCGCACCCTCACACGTAAGCTCCCCCTAAAGCGTTGTCGTACCCTCACCTGGACCCTAAACTGTCCCCGTCCCCTAACCCTAACCCTAGCCCGAACCCTAACCCTAACCCTTCCCCGAAGCCTGACCCTCACCCGTCCCCTAATCCTAACCTGTACGCTGACACTAACCCGCGCCCTCACACGTACTCTCCTCCTAAAGTGTTGTCGTACCCTCACCTGGACCCTAACCCGTCCCCGTCTCCTAACCCTAACCCTTCCCCGAAGCCTGACCCTCACCCGCCCCTAATCCTAAACCGTACGCTGACACTAACCCGCGCCCTCACACGTACGCTCTCCCTAAAGCGTTGTCGTACCCTCACCTGGACCCTAAACCGTCCCCGTCCCCTAAACCTAACCCTAGCCGGAACCCTAACCATAACCCTTCCCCGAAGCCTGACCCTCACCCGTCCCCTAATCCTAACCCGTACGCTGACACTAACCCACGCCCTCACACGTACGCTCCTCCTAAAGCGTTGTCGTACCCTCACCTGGACCCTAAACTGTCCCCGTCCCTTAACCCTAACCCTAGCCCGAACCCTAACCCTAACCCTTCCCCGAAGCCTGACCCTCACCCGTCCCCTAATCGTAACCCGTACGCTGACACTAACACGCGCCCTCACACGTACGCTCCCCCTAAATCGTTGTCATACCCTCACCTGGACCCTAAACCGTCCCCGTCCCCTAACCCTAACCCTAGCCCGAAACCTAACACTTCCCCGAAGCCTGACCCTCACCCATCCCCTAATGCTAACCCATACGCTGACACTAACCCGCGCCCTCACACGTACGCTCCCCTTATAGCGTTGTCGTACCCTCACCTGGACCCTAAACCGTCCCCATCCCCTAACCCTAACCCTAGCCCGAACCCTAAACCTAACCCTTCCCAGAAGCCTGACCCTCACCCGTCCCCTAATCCTAACCCGTACGCTGACACTAACCCGCGCCCTCACACTTACGCTCCCCCTAAAGCGTTGTCGTACCCTCACCTGGACCCTAACCCGTCCCCGTCCCCTAACCCTAGCCCGAACCCTAACCCTAACCCTTCCCCGAAGCCTGACCCTCACCCGTCCCCTAATCCTAACCCATACGCTGACACTAACCCGCGCCCTCACACGTACGCTCCCCCTAAAGCGTTGTCGTACCCTCACCTGGACCCTAACCCATCCCCGTCCCCTAACCCTAACCCGAACCCTAACCTTAACCCTTCCCCGAAGCCTGACCCTCAACCGTCCCCTAATCCTAACCCGTACGCTGACACTAACCCGCACCCTCACACGTACGCTCCCCCTAAAGCGTTGTCGTACCCTCACCTGGACCCTAAACCGTCCCCATTCCCTAACCCTAACCCTAGCCCGAACCCTAACCCTAACCCTTTCCCGAAGCCTGACCCTCACCCGTCCCCTAATCCTAACCCGTACGCTGACACTAACCCGCGCCCTCACACGTACGCTCCCCCTAAAGCGTTGTCGTACCCTCACCTGGACCCTAAACCGTCCCCGTCCCCTAACTCTAACCCTAGCCCGAACCCTAACGCTAACCCTTCCCCGAAGACTGACCCTCACCCGTCCCCTAATCCTAACCAGTACGCTAACACTAACCCGCGCCCTCACATGCACGCTCCCACTAAAGTGTTGTCGTACCCTCACCTGGACCCTAAACCATCCCCATCCGCTAACCCTAACTCTAGCCGGAACCCTAACCCTAACCCTTCCCCGAAGCCTGACCCTAACCCTTCCCCTAATGCTAACCCGTACGCTAACACTAACCCACGCCCTCACACACATGCTCCCCCTAAAGCTGTGTGGTACCCTCACCTGGTCCCTAAACCGTCCCCGTCCCCTAACTCTAACCCTAGCCCGAAACCTAACCCTAACCCTTCCCTGATGCCTGACACTCACCCGTCCCCTAATCCTAAACCGTACGCTAACACTAACCCATGCCCTCACAGACGCGCTTCCCCTAAATCGTTGTCGTACCCTCATCTGTACCATAAACCGTCCCCGTCCTCTAATCCTAACCCTAGACCGAACCCTAACCCTAACACTTCCCCGAAGCCTGAGACTCACCCTTCCCCTAATCCTAAACCGTACGCTAACACTAACCCGCACTCTCACACACACGCTCCCCCTAAAGCGTTGTCGTACCCTCACCTGGACCCTAAACCCTCCCCGTCCCCTAACCCTAACCCTAGCCCGAATCCTAACCCTATCCCTTCCCCGAAGCCTGACCCTCACCCGTCCCCTAATCCTAACCCGTACGTTGACACTAACCCGCACCCTCACACGTACGCTCCCCCTAAAGCGTTGAAGTACCCTCACCTGGACCCTAAACTGTTCCCGTCCCCTAACCCTAACCCTAGCCCGAACCCTAACCCTAACCCTTCCCCGAAGCCTGACCCTCACCCGTCCCCTAATCCTAACCCGTACGCTGACACTAACCCGCGCCCTCACACGTACGCTCTCCCTAAAGCGTTGTCGTACCCTCACCTGGACCCTAACCCGTCCCCGTCCCCTAACCCTAACCCGAACCCTAACCCTAACCCTTCCCCGAAGCCTGACCCTCACCCGTCCCCTAATCCTAACCCGTACGCTGACACTAACACGCGCCCTCACACGTACGCTCCCCCTAAAGTGTTGTCATACCCTCACCTGGACCCTAAACCGTCCCCGTCCCCTAACCCTAACCCTAGCCCGAAACCTAAAACTTCCCCGAAGCCTGACCCTCACCCGTCCCCTAATGCTAACCCATACGCTGACACTAACCCACGCCCTCACACGTACGCTCCCCTTAAAGCGTTGTCGTACCCTCACCTGGACCCTAAACCGTCCCCGTCCCCTAACCCTAACCCTAGCCCGAACCCTAACCCTAACCCTTCCCCGAAGCCTGACCCTCACCCGTCCCCTAATCCTAACCCGTACGCTGACACTAACCCGCGCCCTCACACGTACGCTCCCCCTAAAGCGTTGTCGTACCCTCACCTGGACCCTAACCCGTCCCCGTCCCGTAACCATAACCCGAACCCTAACCCTAACCCTTCCCCGAAGCCTGACCCTCACCCGTCCCCTAATCCTAACCCGTACGCTGACACTAACCCGCGCCCTCACACGTACGCTCCCCCTAAAGCGTTGTCGTACCCTCACCTGGACCCTAAACCATCCCCGTCCCCTAACCCTAACCCTAGCCCAAACCCTAACCCTAACCCTTCCCCGAAGCCTGACCCTCACCCGTCCCCTAATCCTAACCCGTACGTTGACACTAACCCGCGCCCTCACACGTACGCTACCCCTAAAGTGTTGTCGTACCCTCGCCTGGACCCTAAACCGTCCCCGTCCCCTAACCCTAACCCTAGCCCGAACCCTAACCCTAACACTTCCCCGAAGCCTGACCCTCATCCGTCCCCTAATCCTAACCCGTACGCTGACACTAACCCACGCTCTCACACGTACGCTCCCCCTAAAGCGTTGTCATACCCTCACCTGGACCCTAAACCGTCCCCGTCCCCTGACCCTAACCCTAGCCCGAACCCTAACCCTTCCCCGAAGCCTGACCCTCACCCGTCCCCTAATCCTAACCCGTACGCTGACACTAACCCGCGCCCTCACACGTACGCTCCCCTTAAAGCGTTGTCGTACCCTCACCTGGACCCTAAACCGTCCCCGTCCCCTAACGCTAACCCTAGCCCGAACCCTAACCCTAACCCTTCCCCTAAGCCTGACCCTCACCCGTCCCCTAATCCTAACCTGTACGCTGACACTAACCCGCGCCCTCACACGTACTCTCCTCCTAAAGTGTTGTCGTACCCTCACCTGGACCCTAACACGTCCCCGTCCCCTAACCCTAACCCGAACCCTAACCCTAACCCTTCCCCGAAGCCTGACCCTCACCCGTCCCCTAATCCTAACCCGTACGCTGACACTAACCCGCGCCCTCAGACGTACGCTCTCCCTAAAGCGTTGTCGTACCCTCACCTGGACCCTAACCCGTCCCCGTCCCCTAACCCTAACCCGAACCCTAACCCTAACCCTTCCCCGAAGCCTTACCCTCACCCGTCCCCTAATCCTAACCCGTACGCTGACACTAACACGCGCCCTCACACGTACGCTCCCCCTAAAGCGTTGTCATACCCTCACCTGGACCCTAAACCGTCCCCGTCCCCTAACCCTAACCCTAGCCCGAAACCTAACACTTCCCCGAAGCCTGACCCTCACACGTCCCCTAATGCTAACCCATACGCTGACATTAACCCGCGCCCTCACACGTATGCTCCCCCTAAAGCGTTGTCGTACCCTCACCTGGACCCTAAACCGTCCCCGTCCCCTAACCCTAACCCTAGCCCGAACCCTAACCCTAACCCTTCCCCGAAGCCTGACCCTCACCCGTCCCCTAATCCTAACCCGTATGCTGACACTAACCCGCGCCCTCACACGTACGCTCCCCCTAAAGCGTTGTCGTACACTCACCTGGACCCTAACCCGTCCCCGTCCCCTAACAATAACCCGAACCCTAACCCTAACCCTTCCCCGAAGCCTGACCCTCACCCGTCCCCTAATCCTAACCCATACGCTGACACTAACCCGCGCCCTCACACATACGCTCCCCGTAAAGCGTTGTCGTACCCTCACCTGGACCCTAAACCGTCCCCGTCCCCTAACCCTAACCCTAGCCCGAACCCTAACCCTAACCCTTCCCCGAAGCCTGACCCTCACCCGTCCCCTAATCCTAACCCGTACGTTGACACTAACCCGCACCCTCACACGTAAGCTCCCCCTAAAGCGTTGTCGTACCCTCACCTGGACCCTAAACCGTCCCCGTCCCCTAACCCTAACCCTAGCCCGAACCCTAAACCTAACCCTTCCCCGAAGCCTGACCCTCACCCGTCCCCTAATCCTAACCTGTACGCTGACACTAACCCGCGCCCTCACACGTACTCTCCTCCTAAAGTGTTGTCGTACCCTCACCTGGACCCTAACCCGTCCCCGTCTCCTAACCCTAACCCGAACCCTAACCCTAACCCTTCCCCGAAGCCTGACCCTCACCCGCCCCTAATCCTAAACCGTACGCTGACACTAACCCGCGCCCTCACACGTACGCTCTCCCTAAAGCGTTGTCGTACCCTCACCTCGACCCTAAACCGTCCCCGTCCCCTAACCCTAACCCTAGCCGGAACCCTAACCCTAACCCTTCCCCGAAGCCTGACCCTCACCCGTCCCCTAATCCTAACCTGTACGCTGACACTAACCCACGCCCTCACACGTACGCTCCTCCTAAAGCGTTGTCGTACCCTCACCTGGACCCTAAACCGTCCCCGTCCCCTAACCCTAACCCTAGCCCGAACCCTAACCCTAACCCTTCCCCGAAGCCTGACCCTCACCCGTCCCCTAATCCTAACCCGTACGCTGACACTAACACGCGCCCTCACACGTACGCTCCCCCTAAAGCGTTGTCATACCCTCACCTGGACCCTAAACCGTCCCCGTCCCCTAACCCTAACCCTAGCCCGAAACCTAACACTTCCCCGAAGCCTGACCCTCACCCGTCCCCTAATGCTAACCCATACGCTGACACTAACCCGCGCCCTCACACGTACGCTCCCCTTATAGCGTTGTCGTACCCTCACCTGGACCCTAAACCGTCCCCGTCCCCTAACCCTAACCCTAGCCCGAACCCTAACCCTAACCCTTCCCCGAAGCCTGACCTTTACCCGTCCCCTAATCCTAACCCGTACGCTGACACTAACCCGAGCCCTCACACGTACGCTCCCCCTAAAGCGTTGTCGTACCCTCACCTGGACCCTAAACCGTCCCCTTCACCTAACCCTAACCCTAGCCCGAACCCTAACGCTAAGCCTTCCCCGAAGACTGACCCTCACCCGTCCCCTAATCCTAACCAGTACGCTAACACTAACCCGCACCCTCACATGCACGCTCCCACTAAAGTGTTGTCGTACCCTCACCTGGACCCTAAACCATCCCCATCCGCTAACCCTAACTCTAGCCGGAACCCTAACCCTAACCCTTCCCCGAAGCCTGACCCTAACCCTTCCCCTAATGCTAACCCGTACGCTAACACTAACCCACGCCCTCACACACACGCTCCCCCTAAAGCTGTGTGGTACCCTCACCTGGTCCCTAAACCGTCCCCGTCCCCTAACTCTAACCCTAGCCCGAAACCTAACCCTAACCCTTCCCTGATGCCTGACACTCACCCGTCCCCTAATCCTAAACCGTACGCTAACACTAACCCATGCCCTCACAGACGCGCTGCCCCTAAATCGTTGTCGTACCCTCATCTGTACCATAAACCGTCCCCGTCCTCTAATCCTAACCCTAGACCGAACCCTAACCCTAACACTTCCCCGAAGCCTGAGACTCACCCTTCCCCTAATCCTAAACCGTACGCTAACACTAACCCGCACTCTCACACACACGCTCCCCCTAAAGTGTTGTCATACCCTCACCTGGACCCTAAACCGTCCCCGTCCCCTAACCCTAACCCTAGCCCGAAACCTAAAACTTCCCCGAAGCCTGACCCTCACCCGTCCCCTAATGCTAACCCATACGCTGACACTAACCCACGCCCTCACACGTACGCTCCCCTTAAAGCGTTGTCGTACCCTCACCTGGACCCTAAACCGTCCCCGTCCCCTAACCCTAACCCTAGCCCGAACCCTAACCCTAACCCTTCCCCGAAGCCTGACCCTCACCCGTCCCCTAATCCTAACCCGTACGCTGACACTAACCCGCGCCCTCACACGTACGCTCCCCCTAAAGCGTTGTCGTACGCTCACGTGGACCCTAACCTGTCCCCGTCCCCTAACCATAACCCGAACCCTAACCCTAACCCTTCCCCGAAGCCTGACCCTCACCCGTCCCCTAATCCTAACCCGTACGCTGACACTAACCCATGCCCTCACACGTACGCTCCCCCTAAAGCGTTGTCGTACCCTCACCTGGACCCTAAACCATCCCCGTCCCCTAACCCTAACCCTAGCCCGAACCCTAACCCTAACCGTTCCCCGAAGCCTGACCCTCACCCGTCCCCTAATCCTAACCCGTACGTTGACACTAACCCGCGCCCTCACACGTACGCTCCCCCTAAAGCGTTGTCGTACCCTCGCCTGGACCCTAAACCGTCCCCGTCCCCTAACCCTAACCCTAGCCCGAACCCTAACCCAAACACTTCCCCGAAGCCTGACCCTCATCCGTCCCCTAATACTAACCCGTACGCTGACACTAATCCGCGCTCTCACACGTACGCTCCCCCTAAAGCGTTGTCATACCCTCACCTGGACCCTAAACCGTCCCCGTCCCCTGACCCTAACCCTAGCCCGAACCCTAACCCTTCCCCGAAGCCTGACCCTCACCCGTCCCCTAATCCTAACCCGTACGCTGACACTAACCCGCGCCCTCACACGTACGCTCCCCTTAAAGCGTTGTCGTACCCTCACCTGGACCCTAAATCGTCCCCGTCCCCTAACGCTAACCCTAGCCCGAACCCTAACCCTAACCCTTCCCCGAAGCCTGACCCTCACCCGTCCCCTAATCCTAACCTGTACGCTGACACTAACCCGCGCCCTCACACGTACTCTCCTCCTAAAGTGTTGTCGTACCCTCACCTGGACCCTAACACGTCCCCGTCCCCTAACCCTAACCCGAACCCTAACCCTAACCCTTCCCCGAAGCCTGACCCTCACCCGTCCCCTAATCCTAACCCGTACGCTGACACTAACCCGCGCCCTCACACGTACGCTCTCCCTAAAGCGTTGTCGTACCCTCACCTGGACCCTAACCCGTCCCCGTCCCCTAACCCTAACCCGAACCCTAACCCTAACCCTTCCCCGAAGCCTGACCCTCACCCGTCCCCTAATCCTAACCCGTACGCTGACACTAACACGCGCCCTCACACGTACGCTCCCCCTAAAGCGTTGTCATACCCTCACCTGGACCCTAAACCGTCCCCGTCCCCTAACCCTAACCCTAGCCCGAAAACTAACACTTCCCCGAAGCCTGACCCTCACCCGTCCCCTAATGCTAACCCATACGCTGACATTAACCCGCGCCCTCACACGTACGCTCCCCTTAAAGCGTTGTCGTACCCTCACCTGGACCCTAAACCATCCCCGTCCCCTAACCCTAACCCTAGCCCGAACCCTAACCCTAACCCTTCCCCGAAGCCTGACCCTCACCCGTCCCCTAATCCTAACCCGTATGCTGACACTAACCCGCGCCCTCACACGTACGCTCCCCCTAAAGCGTTGTCGTACCCTCACCTGGACCCTAACCCGTCCCCGTCCCCTAACAATAACCCGAACCCTAACCCTAACCCTTCCCCGAAGCCTGACCCTCACCCGTCCCCTAATCCTAACCCATACGCTGACACTAACCCGCGCCCTCACACATACGCTCCCCCTAAAGCGTTGTCGTACCCTCACCTGCACCCTAAACCGTCCCCGTCCCCTAACCCTAACCCTAGCCCGAACCCTAACCCTAACCCTTCCCCGAAGCCTGACCCTCACCCGTCCCCTAATCCTAACCCGTACGTTGACACTAACCCGCACCCTCACACGTAAGCTCCCGCTAAAGCGTTGTCGTACCCTCACCTGGACCCTAAACCGTCCCCGTCCCCTAACCCTAACCCTAGCCCGAACCCTAAACCTAACCCTTCCCCGAAGCCTGACCCTCACCCGTCCCCTAATCCTAACCTGTACGCTGACACTAACCCGCGCCTTCACACGTACTCTCCTCCTAAAGTGTTGTCATACCCTCACCTGGACCCTAACCCGTCCCCGTCTCCTAACCCTAACCCGAACCCTAACCCTAACCCTTCCCCGAAGCCTGACCCTCACCCGCCCCTAATCCTAAACCGTACGCTGACACTAACCCGCGCCCTCACACGTACGCTCTCCCTAAAGCGTTGTCGTACCCTCACCTGGACCCTAAACCGTCCCCGTCCCCTAACTCTAACCCTAGCCCGAACCCTAAACCTAATCCTTCCCCGAAGCCTGACCCTCACCCGTCCCCTAATCCTAACCCGTACGCTGACACTAACCCACGCCCTCACACGTACGCTCCCCCTAAAGCGTTGTCATACCCTCACCTGGACCCTAAACCGTCCCCGTCCCCTAACCCTAACCCTAGCCCGAACCCTAACCCTAACCCTTCCCCGAAGCCTGACCCTCACCCGTCCCCTAATCCTAACCCGTACGCTGACACTAACCCGCGCCCTCACACGTACGCTCCCCCTAAAGCGTTGTCGTACCCTCACCTGGACCCTAAACCGTCCCCATTCCCTAACCCTAACCCTAGCCCGAACCCTAACCCTAACCCTTCCCCGAAGCCTGACCTTTACCCGTCCCCTAATCCTAACCCATACGCTGACACTAACCCGAGCCCTCACACGTACGCTCCCCCTAAAGCGTTGTCGTACCCTCACCTGGACCCTAAACCGTCCCCTTCACCTAGCCCTAACCCTAGCCCGAACCCTAACGCTAACCCTTCCCCGAAGCCTGACCCTCACCCGTCCCCTAATCCTAACCCGTACGCTGACACTAACCCGCGCCCTCACACATACGCTCCCCCTAAAGCGTTGTCGTACCCTCACCTGGACCCTAAACAGTCCCCGTCCCCTAACCCTAACTCTAGACCGAACACTAACCCTAACCCTTCCCCGAAGCCTGACCCTCACCCGCCCCTAATCCTAACCCGTACGCTGACACTTACCCGCGCCCTGCCACGTACGCTCCCCCTAAAGCGTTTTCGTACCCTCACCTGGACCCTAAACCGTGCCAGTCTCCTAACCCTAACCCTAGCCCGAACCATAACCCTAACCCTTCCCCGAAGACTGACCCTCACCCGTCCCCTAATCCTAACCAGTACGCTAACACTAACCCGCGCCCTCACATGCACGCTCCCACTAAAGTGTTGTCGTACCCTCACCTGGACCCTAAACCGTACACGTCCCCTAACTCTAACCCTAGCCCGAACCCTAACCCTAACCCTTCCCCGAAGCCTGACCCTCACCCGTCCCCTAATCCAAGCCCGTACGCTAACACTAACCCGCACCCGCACTCGCACGCTCCCCCTAAAGCATTGTCGTACCCTCACCTGGACGCTAAACCGTCCCCGTCCCCTAAACCTAACCCTAGCCCGAAACCTAACCCTAACACTTCCCCGAAGCCTGACCCTCACCTGTCCCCTAATCCTAACTCGTACGCTAACACTAACCCGCGCCCTCACACGCACGGTCACACTAAAGCGTTGTTGTACCCTCAGCTGGACCCTAAACCGTCCCCGTTCCTTAACCCTAACCCTAGCCCGAACCCTAACCCTAACCCTTACCTGAAGACTGACCCTCACCCGTCCCCTAATCCTAACCCGTACGCTGACACTAACCCGCGCCCTCACACGTACGCTCCCCCTAAAGCGTTGTCGTACCCTCACCTGGACCCTAACCCGTCCCCGTCCCCTAACCATAACCCGAACCCTAACCCTAACACTTCCCCGAAGCCTGACCCTCACCCGTCCCCTAATCCTAACCCGTACGCTGACACTAACCCGCGCCCTCACACGTACGCTCCTCCTAAAGCGTTGTCGTACCCTCACCTGGACCCTAAACCGTCCCCGTCCCCTAACCCTAACCCTAGCCCGAACCCTAACCCTAACCCTTCCCCGAAGCCTGACCCTCACCCGTCCCCTAATCCTAACCCGTACGCTGACACTAACACGCGCCCTCACACGTACGTTCCCCCTAAAGCGTTTTCATACCCTCACCTGGACCCTAAACCGTCCCCGTCCCCTAACCCTAACCCTAGCCCGAAACCTAACACTTCCCCGAAGCCTGACCCTAACCCGTCCCCTAATGCTAACCCATACGCTGACACTAACCCGCGCCCTCACACGTACGCTCCCCTTATAGCGTTGTCGTACCCTCACATGGACCCTAAACCGTCCCCGTCCCCTAATCCTAACCCTAGCCCGAACCCAAAACCTAACCCTTCCCAGAAGCCTGACCCTCACCCGTCCCCTAATCCTAACCTGTACGCTGACACTAACCCACGCCCTCACACGTACGCTCCCCCTAAAGCGTTGTCGTACCCTCACCTGGACCCTAAACCGTCCCCGTCCCCTAACCCTAACCCTAGCCCGAACCCTAACCCTAACACTTCCCCGAAGCCTGACCCTCACCCGTCCCCTAATCCTAACCCGTACGCTGACACTAACCCGCGCCCTCACACATACGCTCCCCCTAAAGCGTTGTCGTACCCTCACCTGGACCCTAAACAGTCCCCGTCCCCTAACCCTAACTCTAGCCGGAACACTAACCCTAACCCTTCCCCGAAGCCTGACCCTCACCCGTCCCCTAATCCTAACCCGTACGCTAACACTAACCCATGCCCTCACATGCACGCTCCCCCTAAAGCGTTTTCGTACCCTCACCTGGACCCTAAACCATCCCCATCCGCTAACCCTAACCCTAGCCCGAAACCTAACCCTAACCCTTCCCTGATGCCTGACACTCACCCGTCCCCTAATCCTAAACCGTACGCTAACACTAACCCATGCCCTCACAGACGCGCTCCCCCTAAATCGTTGTCGTACCCTCATCTGTACCATAAACCGTCCCCGTCCTCTAATCCTAGCCCTAGACCGAACCCTAACCCTAACACTTCCCCGAAGCCTGAGACTCACCCTTCCCCTAATCCTAAACCGTACGCTAACACTAACCCGCACTCTCACACGCACGCTCCCCCTAAAGCGTTGTTGTACCCTCAGCCAGACCCTAAACCGTCCCCGTCCCCTAACCCTAACCCGAGACCGAACCCTAACCCTAACACCTCCCCGAAGCCTGACCCTCACCCGTCCCCTAATCCTAACCCGGACGCTAACACTAACCCGTGCCCTCACACGCACGCTCCCCCTAAAGCGTTGTCGTACCCTCACCTGGACCCTAAACTTTCCCCGTCCCCTAACCCTAACCCTAGCCTGAACCCTAACCATAACCCTTCCCCGAAGCCTGACCCTCACCCGTCCCCTAATCCTAACCCGTACGCTGACACTAACCCACGCCCTCCCACGTACGCTCCCCCTAAAGCGTTGTCGTACCCTCACCTGGACCCTAAACCGTTCCCGTCCCCTAACCCTAACCCTAGCCCGAACCCTAAGCCTAACCCTTCCCCGAAGCCTAACACTCACCCGTCCCCTAATCCTAACCCGTACGCTGACACTAACCCACCCCCTCACACGCACGCTCCCTCTAAAGCGTTGTCGTACCCTCACCTGGACGCTATACCGTCCCCATCCCCTAACCCTAACCCTAGCCCGAACCCTAACCCTAACCCTTCCCCGAAGCCTGACCCTCACCCGTCCCCTAATCCTAACCCGTACGCTGACACTAACCCACGCCCTCCCACGTACGCTCCCCCTAAAGCGTTGTCATACCCTCTCCTGGACCCTAAACCTTCCCCATCCCCTAACCCTAACCCTAGCCCGAACCCTAACCCTAACCCTTCCCCGAAGCCTGACCCTCACCCGTCCCCTAATCCTAACCCGTACGCTGACACTAACCCACCCCCTCACACGTACGCTCCCCCTAAAGCGTTGTCGTACCCTCACCTGGACCCTAAACCGTTCCTGTCCCCTAACCCTAACCCTAGCCCGAACCCTAAGCCTAACCCTTCCCCGAAGCCTAACACTCACCCGTCCCCTAATCCTAACCCGTACGCTGACACTAAGCCGCGCCATCACACATACGCTCCCCCTAAAGCGTTGTCGTACCCTCACCTGGACCCTGAACCGTCCCCGTCCCCTAACCCTAACCCTAGCCCGGACCCTAACCCTAACCCTTCCACGTAGCCTGACCCTCACCCGTCCCCTTATCCTACCCCGTACGCTGACACTAACCCGCGCCCTCACACGTACGCTCCCCCTACAGCGTTGTCGTACCCTCACCTGGACCCTAAACCGTCCCCATCCCCTAACCCTAACCGTAGCCCGAACCCTAGCCCTAAAACTTCCCCGAAGCCTGACCCTCACCCGTCCCCTAATCCTAACCCGTACGCTGACACTAACCCGCCCCCTCACACGTAAGCTCCCCCTAAAGCGTTGTCGTACCCTCACCTGGACCCTAAACCGTACCCATCCCCTAACCCTAACCCTAGCCCGAACCCTAACCCTAACCCTTCCCCGAAGCCTGACCCTCACCCGTCCCCTAATCCTAACCCGTACGCTGACACTAAGCTGCGCCCTCACACGTACGCTCCCCCGAAAGCGTTGTCGTACTCTCACCTGGACCCTAAAACGTCCCCGTCCCCTAACCCTAACCCTAGCCCGAACCCTAACCCTAACCCTTCCCCGAAGCCTGACCCTCACCTGTCCCCTAATCCTAACCCGTACGCTGACACTAACCCGCGCCCTCACACGTACGCTCCCCCTACAGCGTTGTCGTACCCTCAACTGGACCCTAAACCGTCCCCGTCCCCTAACCCTAACCCTAGCCCGAACCCTAACCCTAACCCTTCCCCGAAGCCTGACCCTCACCCGTCCCCTAATCCTAACCCGTACGCTGACACTAACCCGCGCCCTCACACGTACACTCGCCCTACAGCGTTGTCGTACCCTCACCTGGACCCTAAATCGTCCCCGTCCCCTAACCCTAACCCTAACCCGAACCCTAACCCTAACACTTCCCCGAAGCCTGACCCTCACCCGTCCCCTAATCCTAACCCGTACGCTGACACTAACCCGCGCCCTCACACGTACGCTCCCCCTAAAGCGTTGTCGTACCCTCACCTGGACCCTAAACCGTCCCCGTCCCCTAACCCTAACCCTAGCCAGAAACCTAGCCCTAACACTTCCCCGAAGCCTGACCCTCACCCGTCCCCTAATCCTAACCCGTACGCTGACACTAACCCGCGCCCTCACACGTACGCTCCCCCGAAAGCATTGTCGTACCCTCAACTGGACCCTAAACCGTCCCCGTCCCCTAACCCTAACCCTAGCCCGAACCCTAACCCTAACCCTTCCCCGAAGCCTGACCCTCACCCGTCCCCTAATCCTAACCCGTACGCTGACACTAACCCGCGCCCTCACACGTACGCTCCCCCTAAAGCGTTGTCGTACCCTCACCTGGACCCTAAACCGTCCCCGTCCCATAACCCTAACCCTAGCCCGAACCCTAATCCTAACCGTTCCCCGAAGCCTGACCCACACCCGTCCCCTAATCCTAACCCGTACGCTGACACTAACCCGCGACCTCACACATACGCTCCCCCTAAAGCGTTGTCATACCCTCACCTGGACCCGAAACCGTCCCCGTCCCCTAACCCTAAACCTAGCCCGAACCCTAACCCTTCCCCGAAGCCTGACCCTCACCCGTCCCCTAATCCTAACCCGTACGCTGACACTAACCCGCGCCCTCACACGTACGCTCCCCTTAAAGCGTTGTCATACCCTCACCTGGACCCTAAACCGTCCCCGTCCCCTAACCCTAACCGTAGCCCGAACTCTAACCCTAACCCTTGCCCGAAGCCTGACCCTCACCCGTCCCCTATTCCTAACCCGTACGCTGACACTAACCTGCGCCCTCACACGTACGCTCCCGCTAAAGCGTTGTCGTACCATCACCTGGACCCTAAACCGTCCCCGTCCCCTAACCCTAACCCTAGCCCGAACCCTAACCCTAACCCTTCCCCGAAGCCTGACCCTCACCCGTCCCCTAATCCTAACCCGTACGCTGACACTAACCCGCGCCCTCACACGTACGCTCCCCCTAAAGCGTTGACGTACCCTCACCTAGACCCTAAACCATCCCCGTCCCCTAACCCTAACCCTAGCCCGAACCCAAACCCTAACCCTTCCCCGAAGCCTGACCCTCACCCGTCCCCTAATCCTAACCCGTACGCTGACACTAACCCGCGCCCTCACACGTACGCTCCCCCTAAAGCGTTGTCGTACCCTCACCTGGACCCTAACCCGTCCCCGTCCCCTAACCCTAATCCTAGCCCGAACCCTAACCCTAACCCTTCCCCGAAGCCTGACACTCACCCGTCCCCTAATCCTAACCCGTACGCTGACACTAACCCGCGCCCTCACAAGTACGCTCCCTGTAAAGCGTTGTCGTACCCTCACCTGGACCCTAAACCTTCCCCGTCCCCTAACCCTAACCCTAGCCCGAACCCTAACCCTAACCCTTCCCCGAAACCTGACCCTCACCCGTCCCCTAATCCTAACCCGTACGCTGACACTAACCCGCGCCCTCACACGTACGCTCCCCCTAAAGCGTTGTCGTACCCTCACCTGGACCCTAAACCGTCCCCGTCCCCTAACCCTAACCCTAGCCCGAACCCTAACCCTAACCCTTCCCCGAAGCCTGACCCTCACCCGTCCCCTAATCCTAACCCGTACGCTGACACTAACCCGCGCCCTCACACGTACGCTCCCCCTAAAGCGTTGTCGTACCCTCACCTGGACCCTAAACCGTCCCCGTCCCCTAACCCTAACCCTGGCCCGAACCCTAACCCTAACCCTTCCCCGAAGTCTGACCCTCACCCGTCCCCTAATCCTAACCCGTACGCTGACACTAACTCGCGCCCTCACACGTACGCTCCCCCTAAAGCGTTGTCGTACCCTCACCTGGACCCTAAACCGTCCCCGTCCCCTAACCCTAACCCTAGCCCGAACCCTAACCCTAACACTTCCCCGAAGCCTGACCCTCATCCGTCCCCTAATACTAACCCGTACGCTGACACTAACCCGCGCTCTCACACGTACGCTCCCCCTAAAGCGTTGTCATACCCTCACCTGGACCCTAAACCGTCCCCGTCCCCTGACCCTAACCCTAGCCCGAACCCTAACCCTTCCCCGAAGCCTGACCCTCACCCGTCCCCTAATCCTAACCCGTACGCTGACACTAACCCGCGCCCTCACACGTACGCTCCCCTTAAAGCGTTGTCGTACCCTCACCTGGACCCTAAACCGTCCCCGTCCCCTAACGCTAACCCTAGCCCGAACCCTAACCCTAACCCTTCCCCGAAGCCTGACCCTCACCCGTCCCCTAATCCTAACCTGTACGCTGACACTAACCCGCGCCCTCACACGTACTCTCCTCCTAAAGTGTTGTCGTACCCTCACCTGGACCCTAACACGTCCCCGTCCCCTAACCCTAACCCGAACCCTAACCCTAACCCTTCCCCGAAGCCTGACCCTCACCCGTCCCCTAATCCTAACCCGTACGCTGACACTAACCCGCGCCCTCACACGTACGCTCTCCCTAAAGCGTTGTCGTACCCTCACCTGGACCCTAACCCGTCCCCGTCCCCTAACCCTAACCCGAACCCTAACCCTAACCCTTCCCCGAAGCCTGACCCTCACCCGTCCCCTAATCCTAACCCGTATGCTGACACTAACACGCGCCCTCACACGTACGCTCCCCCTAAAGCGTTGTCATACCCTCACCTGGACCCTAAACCGTCCCCGTCCCCTAACCCTAACCCTAGCCCGAAACCTAACACTTCCCCGAAGCCTGACCCTCACCCGTCCCCTAATGCTAACCCATACGCTGACATTAACCCGCGCCCTCACACGTACGCTCCCCTTAAAGCGTTGTCGTACCCTCACCTGGACCCTAAACCGTCCCCGTCCCCTAACCCTAACCCTAGCCCGAACCCTAACCCTAACCCTTCCCCGAAGCCTGACCCTCACCCGTCCCCTAATCCTAACCCGTATGCTGACACTAACCCGCGCCCTCACACGTACGCTCCCCCTAAAGCGTTGTCGTACCCTCACCTGGACCCTAACCCGTCCCCGTCCCCTAACAATAACCCGAACCCTAACCCTAACCCTTCCCCGAAGCCTGACCCTCACCCGTCCCCTAATCCTAACCCATACGCTGACACTAACCCGCGCCCTCACACATACGCTCCCCCTAAAGCGTTGTCGTGCCCTCACCTGCACCCTAAACCGTCCCCGTCCCCTAACCCTAACCCTAGCCCGAACCCTAACCCTAACCCTTCCCCGAAGCCTGACCCTCACCCGTCCCCTAATCCTAACCCGTACGTTGACACTAACCCGCACCCTCACACGTAAGCTCCCGCTAAAGCGTTGTCGTACCCTCACCTGGACCCTAAACCGTCCCCGTCCCCTAACCCTAACCCTAGCCCGAACCCTAAACCTAACCCTTCCCCGAAGCCTGACCCTCACCCGTCCCCTAATCCTAACCTGTACGCTGACACTAACCCGCGCCCTCACACGTACTCTCCTCCTAAAGTGTTGTCATACCCTCACCTGGACCCTAACCCGTCCCCGTCTCCTAACCCTAACCCGAACCCTAACCCTAACCCTTCCCCGAAGCCTGACCCTCACCCGCCCCTAATCCTATACCGTACGCTGACACTAACCCGCGCCCTCACACGTACGCTCTCCCTAAAGCGTTGTCGTACCCTCACCTGGACCCTAAACCGTCCCCTTCCCCTAACTCTAACCCTAGCCCGAACCCTAAACCTAATCCTTCCCCGAAGCCTGACCCTCACCCGTCCCCTAATCCTAACCCGTACGCTGACACTAACCCACGCCCTCACACGTACGCTCCCCCTAAAGCGTTGTCATACCCTCACCTGGACCCTAAACCGTCCCCGTCCCCTAACCCTAACCCTAGCCCGAACCCTAACCCTAACACTTCCCCGAAGCCTGACCCTCACCCGTCCCCTAATCCTAACCCGTACGCTGACACTAACCCGCGCCCTCACACGTACGCTCCCCCTAAAGCGTTGTCGTACCCTCACATGGACCCTAAACCGTCCCCATTCCCTAACCCTAACCCTAGCCCGAACCCTAACCCTAACCCTTCCCCGAAGCCTGACCTTTACCCGTCCCCTAATCCTAACCCATACGCTGACACTAACCCGAGCCCTCACACGTACGCTCCCCCTAAAGCGTTGTCGTACCCTCACCTGGACCCTAAACCGTCCCCTTCACCTAACCCTAACCCTAGCCCGAACCCTAACGCTAACCCTTCCCCGAAGCCTGACCCTCACCCGTCCCCTAATCCTAACCCGTACGCTGACACTAACCCGCGCCCTCACACATACGCTCCCCCTAAAGCGTTGTCGTACCCTCACCTGGACCCTAAACAGTCCCCGTCCCCTAACCCTAACTCTAGACCGAACACTAACCCTAACCCTTCCCCGAAGCCTGACCCTCACCCGCCCCTAATCCTAACCCGTACGCTGACACTTACCCGCGCCCTGCCACGTACGCTCCCCCTAAAGCGTTTTCGTACCCTCACCTGGACCCTAAACCGTGCCAGTCTCCTAACCCTAACCCTAGCCCGAACCATAACCCTAACCCTTCCCCGAAGACTGACCCTCACCCGTCCCCTAATCCTAACCAGTACGCTAACACTAACCCGCGCCCTCACATGCACGCTCCCACTAAAGTGTTGTCGTACCCTCACCTGGACCCTAAACCGTACACGTCCCCTAACTCTAACCCTAGCCCGAACCCTAACCCTAACCCTTCCCCGAAGCCTGACCCTCACCCGTCCCCTAATCCAAGCCCGTACGCTAACACTAACCCGCACCCGCACTCGCACGCTCCCCCTAAAGCATTGTCGTACCCTCACCTGGACCCTAAACCGTCCCCGTCCCCTAAACCTAACCCTAGCCCGAAACCTAACCCTAACACTTCCCCGAAGCCTGACCCTCACCTGTCCCCTAATCCTAACTCGTACGCTAACACTAACCCGCGCCCTCACACGCACGGTCACACTAAAGCGTTGTTGTACCCTCAGCTGGACCCTAAACCGTCCCCGTTTCTTAACCCTAACCCTAGCCCGAACCCTAACCCTAACCCTTACCTGAAGACTGACCCTCACCCGTCCCCTAATCCTAACCCGTACGCTGACACTAACCCACGCCCTCACACGTACGCTCCCCCTAAAGCGTTGTCGTACCCTCACCTGGACCCTAACCCGTCCCCGTCCCCTAACCATAACCCGAACCCTAACCCTAACCCTTCCCCGAAGCCTGACCCTAACCCGTCCCCTAATCCTAACCCGTACGTTGACACTAACCCGCACCCTCACACGTAAGCTCCCGCTAAAGCGTTGTCGTACCCTCACCTGGACCCTAAACCGTCCCCGTCCCCTAACCCTAACCCTAGCCCGAACCCTAAACCTAACCCTTCCCCGAAGCCTGACCCTCACCCGTCCCCTAATCCTAACCTGTACGCTGACACTAACCCGCGCCCTCACACGTACTCTCCTCCTAAAGTGTTGTCATACCCTCACCTGGACCCTAACCCGTCCCCGTCTCCTAACCCTAACCCGAACCCTAACCCTAACCCTTCCCCGAAGCCTGACCCTCACCCGCCCCTAATCCTATACCGTACGCTGACACTAACCCGCGCCCTCACACGTACGCTCTCCCTAAAGCGTTGTCGTACCCTCACCTGGACCCTAAACCGTCCCCTTCCCCTAACTCTAACCCTAGCCCGAACCCTAAACCTAATCCTTCCCCGAAGCCTGACCCTCACCCGTCCCCTAATCCTAACCCGTACGCTGACACTAACCCACGCCCTCACACGTACGCTCCCCCTAAAGCGTTGTCATACCCTCACCTGGACCCTAAACCGTCCCCGTCCCCTAACCCTAACCCTAGCCCGAACCCTAACCCTAACACTTCCCCGAAGCCTGACCCTCACCCGTCCCCTAATCCTAACCCGTACGCTGACACTAACCCGCGCCCTCACACGTACGCTCCCCCTAAAGCGTTGTCGTACCCTCACATGGACCCTAAACCGTCCCCATTCCCTAACCCTAACCCTAGCCCGAACCCTAACCCTAACCCTTCCCCGAAGCCTGACCTTTACCCGTCCCCTAATCCTAACCCATACGCTGACACTAACCCGAGCCCTCACACGTACGCTCCCCCTAAAGCGTTGTCGTACCCTCACCTGGACCCTAAACCGTCCCCTTCACCTAACCCTAACCCTAGCCCGAACCCTAACGCTAACCCTTCCCCGAAGCCTGACCCTCACCCGTCCCCTAATCCTAACCCGTACGCTGACACTAACCCGCGCCCTCACACATACGCTCCCCCTAAAGCGTTGTCGTACCCTCACCTGGACCCTAAACAGTCCCCGTCCCCTAACCCTAACTCTAGACCGAACACTAACCCTAACCCTTCCCCGAAGCCTGACCCTCACCCGCCCCTAATCCTAACCCGTACGCTGACACTTACCCGCGCCCTGCCACGTACGCTCCCCCTAAAGCGTTTTCGTACCCTCACCTGGACCCTAAACCGTGCCAGTCTCCTAACCCTAACCCTAGCCCGAACCATAACCCTAACCCTTCCCCGAAGACTGACCCTCACCCGTCCCCTAATCCTAACCAGTACGCTAACACTAACCCGCGCCCTCACATGCACGCTCCCACTAAAGTGTTGTCGTACCCTCACCTGGACCCTAAACCGTACACGTCCCCTAACTCTAACCCTAGCCCGAACCCTAACCCTAACCCTTCCCCGAAGCCTGACCCTCACCCGTCCCCTAATCCAAGCCCGTACGCTAACACTAACCCGCACCCGCACTCGCACGCTCCCCCTAAAGCATTGTCGTACCCTCACCTGGACCCTAAACCGTCCCCGTCCCCTAAACCTAACCCTAGCCCGAAACCTAACCCTAACACTTCCCCGAAGCCTGACCCTCACCTGTCCCCTAATCCTAACTCGTACGCTAACACTAACCCGCGCCCTCACACGCACGGTCACACTAAAGCGTTGTTGTACCCTCAGCTGGACCCTAAACCGTCCCCGTTTCTTAACCCTAACCCTAGCCCGAACCCTAACCCTAACCCTTACCTGAAGACTGACCCTCACCCGTCCCCTAATCCTAACCCGTACGCTGACACTAACCCACGCCCTCACACGTACGCTCCCCCTAAAGCGTTGTCGTACCCTCACCTGGACCCTAACCCGTCCCCGTCCCCTAACCATAACCCGAACCCTAACCCTAACCCTTCCCCGAAGCCTGACCCTAACCCGTCCCCTAATCCTAACCCGTACGTTGACACTAACCCGCACCCTCACACGTAAGCTCCCGCTAAAGCGTTGTCGTACCCTCACCTGGACCCTAAACCGTCCCCGTCCCCTAACCCTAACCCTAGCCCGAACCCTAAACCTAACCCTTCCCCGAAGCCTGACCCTCACCCGTCCCCTAATCCTAACCTGTACGCTGACACTAACCCGCGCCCTCACACGTACTCTCCTCCTAAAGTGTTGTCATACCCTCACCTGGACCCTAACCCGTCCCCGTCTCCTAACCCTAACCCGAACCCTAACCCTAACCCTTCCCCGAAGCCTGACCCTCACCCGCCCCTAATCCTATACCGTACGCTGACACTAACCCGCGCCCTCACACGTACGCTCTCCCTAAAGCGTTGTCGTACCCTCACCTGGACCCTAAACCGTCCCCTTCCCCTAACTCTAACCCTAGCCCGAACCCTAAACCTAATCCTTCCCCGAAGCCTGACCCTCACCCGTCCCCTAATCCTAACCCGTACGCTGACACTAACCCACGCCCTCACACGTACGCTCCCCCTAAAGCGTTGTCATACCCTCACCTGGACCCTAAACCGTCCCCGTCCCCTAACCCTAACCCTAGCCCGAACCCTAACCCTAACACTTCCCCGAAGCCTGACCCTCACCCGTCCCCTAATCCTAACCCGTACGCTGACACTAACCCGCGCCCTCACACGTACGCTCCCCCTAAAGCGTTGTCGTACCCTCACATGGACCCTAAACCGTCCCCATTCCCTAACCCTAACCCTAGCCCGAACCCTAACCCTAACCCTTCCCCGAAGCCTGACCTTTACCCGTCCCCTAATCCTAACCCATACGCTGACACTAACCCGAGCCCTCACACGTACGCTCCCCCTAAAGCGTTGTCGTACCCTCACCTGGACCCTAAACCGTCCCCTTCACCTAACCCTAACCCTAGCCCGAACCCTAACGCTAACCCTTCCCCGAAGCCTGACCCTCACCCGTCCCCTAATCCTAACCCGTACGCTGACACTAACCCGCGCCCTCACACATACGCTCCCCCTAAAGCGTTGTCGTACCCTCACCTGGACCCTAAACAGTCCCCGTCCCCTAACCCTAACTCTAGCCGGAACACTAACCCTAACCCTTCCCCGAAGCCTGACCCTCACCCGTCCCCTAATCCTAACCCGTACGCTAACACTAACCCATGCCCTCACATGCACGCTCCCCCTAAAGCGTTTTCGTACCCTCACCTGGACCCTAAACCATCCCCATCCGCTAACCCTAACCCTAGCCCGAAACCTAACCCTAACCCTTCCCTGATGCCTGACACTCACCCGTCCCCTAATCCTAAACCGTACGCTAACACTAACCCATGCCCTCACAGACGCGCTCCCCCTAAATCGTTGTCGTACCCTCATCTGTACCATAAACCGTCCCCGTCCTCTAATCCTAGCCCTAGACCGAACCCTAACCCTAACACTTCCCCGAAGCCTGAGACTCACCCTTCCCCTAATCCTAAACCGTACGCTAACACTAACCCGCACTCTCACACGCACGCTCCCCCTAAAGCGTTGTTGTACCCTCAGCCAGACCCTAAACAGTCCCCGTCCCCTAACCCTAACCCGAGACCGAACCCTAACCCTAACACCTCCCCGAAGCCTGACCCTCACCCGTCCCCTAATCCTAACCCGGACGCTAACACTAACCCGTGCCCTCACACGCACGCTCCCCCTAAAGCGTTGTCGTACCCTCACCTGGACCCTAAACTTTCCCCGTCCCCTAACCCTAACCCTAGCCTGAACCCTAACCATAACCCTTCCCCGAAGCCTGACCCTCACCCGTCCCCTAATCCTAACCCGTACGCTGACACTAACCCACGCCCTCCCACGTACGCTCCCCCTAAAGCGTTGTCGTACCCTCACCTGGACCCTAAACCGTTCCCGTCCCCTAACCCTAACCCTAGCCCGAACCCTAAGCCTAACCCTTCCCCGAAGCCTAACACTCACCCGTCCCCTAATCCTAACCCGTACGCTGACACTAACCCACCCCCTCACACGCACGCTCCCTCTAAAGCGTTGTCGTACCCTCACCTGGACGCTATACCGTCCCCATCCCCTAACCCTAACCCTAGCCCGAACCCTAACCCTAACCCTTCCCCGAAGCCTGACCCTCACCCGTCCCCTAATCCTAACCCGTACGCTGACACTAACCCACGCCCTCCCACGTACGCTCCCCCTAAAGCATTGTCATACCCTCTCCTGGACCCTAAACCTTCCCCATCCCCTAACCCTAACCCTAGCCCGAACCCTAACCCTAACCCTTCCCCGAAGCCTGACCCTCACCCGTCCCCTAATCCTAACCCGTACGCTGACACTAACCCACCCCCTCACACGTACGCTCCCCCTAAAGCGTTGTCGTACCCTCACCTGGACCCTAAACCGTTCCTGTCCCCTAACCCTAACCCTAGCCCGAACCCTAAGCCTAACCCTTCCCCGAAGCCTAACACTCACCCGTCCCCTAATCCTAACCCATACGCTGACACTAACCCGCGCCATCACACATACGCTCCCCCTAAAGCGTTGTCGTACCCTCACCTGGACCCTGAACCGTCCCCGTCCCCTAACCCTAACCCTAGCCCGGACCCTAACCCTAACCCTTCCACGTAGCCTGACCCTCACCCGTCCCCTAATCCTACCCCGTACGCTGACACTAACCCGCGCCCTCACACGTACGCTCCCCCTACAGCGTTGTCGTACCCTCACCTGGACCCTAAACCGTCCCCATCCCCTAACCCTAACCGTAGCCCGAACCCTAACCCTAAACCTTCCCCGAAGCCTGACCCTCACCCGTCCCCTAATCCTAACCCGTACGCTGACACTAACCCGCCCCCTCACACGTAAGCTCCCCCTAAAGCGTTGTCGTACCCTCACCTGGACCCTAAACCGTACCCATCCCCTAACCCTAACCCTAGCCCGAACCCTAACCCTAACCCTTCCCCGAAGCCTGACCCTCACCCGTCCCCTAATCCTAACCCGTACGCTGACACTAAGCTGCGCCCTCACACGTACGCTCCCCCGAAAGCGTTGTCGTACTCTCACCTGGACCCTAAAACGTCCCCGTCCCCTAACCCTAACCCTAGCCCGAACCCTAACCCTAACCCTTCCCCGAAGCCTGACCCTCACCTGTCCCCTAATCCTAACCCGTACGCTGACACTAACCCGCGCCCTCACACGTACGCTCCCCCTACAGCGTTGTCGTACCCTCAACTGGACCCTAAACCGTCCCCGTCCCCTAACCCTAACCCTAGCCCGAACCCTAACCCTAACCCTTCCCCGAAGCCTGACCCTCACCCGTCCCCTAATCCTAACCCGTACGCTGACACTAACCCGCGCCCTCACACGTACACTCGCCCTACAGCGTTGTCGTACCCTCACCTGGACCCTAAATCGTCCCCGTCCCCTAACCCTAACCCTAACCCGAACCCTAACCCTAACCCTTCCCCGAAGCCTGACCCTCACCCGTCCCCTAATCCTAACCCGTACGCTGACACTAACCCGCGCCCTCACACGTACGCTCCCCCTAAAGCGTTGTCGTACCCTCACCTGGACCCTAAACCGTCCCCGTCCCCTAACCCTAACCCTAGCCAGAAACCTAGCCCTAACACTTCCCCGAAGCCTGACCCTCACCCGTCCCCTAATCCTAACCCGTACGCTGACACTAACCCGCGCCCTCACACGTACGCTCCCCCGAAAGCATTGTCGTACCCTCAACTGGACCCTAAACCGTCCCCGTCCCCTAACCCTAACCCTAGCCCGAACCCTAACCCTAACCCTTCCCCGAAGCCTGACCCTCACCCGTCCCCTAATCCTAACCCGTACGCTGACACTAACCCGCGCCCTCACACGTACGCTCCCCCTAAAGCGTTGTCGTACCCTCACCTGGACCCTAAACCGTCCCCGTCCCATAACCCTAACCCTAGCCCGAACCCTAACCCTAACCGTTCCCCGAAGCCTGACCCACACCCGTCCCCTAATCCTAACCCGTACGCTGACACTAACCCGCGACCTCACACATACGCTCCCCCTAAAGCGTTGTCATACCCTCACCTGGACCCGAAACCGTCCCCGTCCCCTAACCCTAAACCTAGCCCGAACCCTAACCCTTCCCCGAAGCCTGACCCTCACCCGTCCCCTAATCCTAACCCGTACGCTGACACTAACCCGCGCCCTCACACGTACGCTCCCCTTAAAGCGTTGTCATACCCTCACCTGGACCCTAAACCGTCCCCGTCCCCTAACCCTAACCGTAGCCCGAACTCTAACCCTAACCCTTGCCCGAAGCCTGACCCTCACCCGTCCCCTATTCCTAACCCGTACGCTGACACTAACCTGCGCCCTCACACGTACGCTCCCGCTAAAGCGTTGTCGTACCATCACCTGGACCCTAAACCGTCCCCATCCCCTAACCCTAACCCTAGCCCGAACCCTAACCCTAACCCTTCCCCGAAGCCTGACCCTCACCCGTCCCCTAATCCTAACCCGTACGCTGACACTAACCCGCGCCCTCACACGTACGCTCCCCCTAAAGCGTTGACGTACCCTCACCTAGACCCTAAACCATCCCCGTCCCCTAACCCTAACCCTAGCCCGAACCCAAACCCTAACCCTTCCCCGAAGCCTGACCCTCACCCGTCCCCTAATCCTAACCCGTACGCTGACACTAACCCGCGCCCTCACACGTACGCTCCCCCTAAAGCGTTGTCGTACCCTCACCTGGACCCTAACCCGTCCCCGTCCCCTAACCCTAATCCTAGCCCGAACCCTAACCCTAACCCTTCCCCGAAGCCTGACACTCACCCGTCCCCTAATCCTAACCCGTACGCTGACACTAACCCGCGCCCTCACAAGTACGCTCCCTGTAAAGCGTTGTCGTACCCTCACCTGGACCCTAAACCTTCCCCGTCCCCTAACCCTAACCCTAGCCCGAACCCTAACCCTAACCCTTCCCCGAAACCTGACCCTCACCCGTCCCCTAATCCTAACCCGTACGCTGACACTAACCCGCGCCCTCACACGTACGCTCCCCCTAAAGCGTTGTCGTACCCTCACCTGGACCCTAAACCGTCCCCGTCCCCTAACCCTAACCCTAGCCCGAACCCTAACCCTAACCCTTCCCCGAAGCCTGACCCTCACCCGTCCCCTAATCCTAACCCGTACGCTGACACTAACCCGCGCCCTCACACGTACGCTCCCCCTAAAGCGTTGTCGTACCCTCACCTGGACCCTAAACCGTCCCCGTCCCCTAACCCTAACCCTGGCCCGAACCCTAACCCTAACCCTTCCCCGAAGTCTGACCCTCACCCGTCCCCTAATCCTAACCCGTACGCTGACACTAACTCGCGCCCTCACACGTACGCTCCCCCTAAAGCGTTGTCGTACCCTCACCTGGACCCTAAACCGTCCCCGTCCCCTAACCCTAACCCTAGCCCGAACCCTAACCCTAACACTTCCCCGAAGCCTGACCCTCACACGTCCCCTAATCCTAACCCGTACGCTGACACTAACCCGCGCCCTCACACGTACGCTCCCCCTAAAGCGTTGTTGTACCCTCACCTGGACCCTAAACCGTCCCCGTCCCCTAACCCTAGCCCGAACCCTAACCCTAACCCTTCCCCGAAGCCTGACCCTCACCCGTCCGCTAATCCTAACCCGTACGCTGACACTAACCCGCGCCCTCACACGTACGCTCCCCCTAAAGCGTTGTCGTACCCTCACCTGGACCCTAAATCGTCCCCGTCCCCTAACCCTAACCCTAGCCCGAACCCCAAACCTAACCCTTCCCCGAAGCCTGACCCTCACCCGTCCCCTAATCCTAACCCGTACGCTGACACTAACCCGCGCCCTCACATGTACGCTCCCTCTAAAGCGTTGTCATACCCTCACCTGGACCCTAAACCGTCCCCGTCCCCTAAACCTATCCCTAGCCCGAACCCTAACCCTTCTCCGAAGCCTGACACTCACACGTCCCCTAATCCTAACCCGTACGCTGACACTAACCCGCGCCCTCACACGTACGCTCCCCCTAAAGCGTTGTCGTACCCTCACCTGGACCCTAACCCGTCCCCGTCCCCTAACTCTAACCCGAACCCTAACCCTAACCCTTCCCAGAAGCCTGACCCTCACCCGTCCCCTAATCCTAACCCGTACGCTGACACTAACCCGCGCCCTCACACGTACGCTCCCCCTAAAGCGTTGTCGTACCCTCACCTGGACCCTAAACCGTCCCTGTCCCCTAACCCTAACCCTAGCCCGAACCCTAACCCTAACCCTTCCCCGAAGCCTGACCCTCACCCGTCCCCTAATCCTAACCCGTACGCTGACACTAATCCGCGCCCTCACACGTACGCTCCCCCTAAAGCGTTGTCGTACCCTCACCTGGACCCTAACCCGTCCCCGTCCCCTAAACCTAACCCGAACCCTAACCCTAAATCTTCCCCGAAGCCTGACCCTCACCCGTCCCCTAATCCTAACCCGTACGCTGACACTAACCCGCGCCCTCACACGTACGCTCCCCCTAAAGCGTTGTCGTACCCTCACCTGGACCCTAAACCGTCCCCGTCCCATAACACTAACCCTAGCCCGAACCCTAACCCTAACCCTTCCCCGAAGCCTGACCCTCACCCGTCCCCTAATCCTAACCCGTACGCTGACACTAACCCACCCCCTCACACGTACGCTCCCCCTAAAGCGTTGTCGTACCCTCACCTGGACCCTAAACCGTTCCCGTCCCCTAACCCTAACCCTAGCCCGAACCCTAAGCCTAAACCTTCCCCGAAGCCTAACACTCACCCGTCCCCTAATCCTAACCCGTACGCTGACACTAACCCGCGCCCTCACTCGTACGCTTCCCCTAAAGCGTTGTCTTACCATCACCTGGACCCTAAACCGTCCCCGTCCCCTAACCCTAACCCTAGCCCGAACCTTAACCCTAACACTTCCCCGAAGCCTGACCCTCACCCGTCCCCTAATCCTAACCCGTACGCTGACACTAACCCACGCCCTCACACGTACGCTCCCCCTAAAGCGTTGGCGTACCCTCACCTGGACCCTAAACCGTCCCCGTCTCCTAACCCTAACCCTAGCCCGAACCCTAACCCTAACCCTTCCCCGAAGCCTGACCCTCACCCGTCCCCTAGTCCTAACCCGTACGCTGACACTAACCCGCGCCCTCACACGTACACTCCCCCTACAGCGTTTTCGTACCCTCACCTGGACCCTAAACCGTCCCCGTCCCCTAACCCTAACCCTAGCCCGAACACTAACCCTAACCCTTCCCTTAAGCCTGACCCTCACCCGTCCCCTAATCCTAACCCGTACGCTGACACTAACTCACGCCCTCACAGGCACGCTCCCCCTAAAGCGTTGTCGTACCCTCACCTGGACCCTAAACCGTCCCCATCCACTAAACCTAACCCTAGCCCGAACCCTAACCCTAACACTTCCCCGAAGCCTGACCCTCACCCGTCCCCTAATCCTAACCCGTACGCTGACACTAACCGGCGCCCTCACTCGTACGCTCCCCCGAAAGCGTTGTCGTACCCTCACCTGGACCCTAAACCGTCACCGTCC
>NW_028132445.1:0-33136 GCF_964374135.1 Grampus griseus | reverse complement strand
CCTGCGGAAATCTCCTGCCAGAGCAAACGACACTTTTCCTCTGTTTAAGGAAACCTATAGAGGTAGCTTAAAGTAAGACCCGCGAGGAACCCAGGGACTAAATTACCGAACAGCTCTGGGACAGTCCTTTGGCTTTCCATGTGCAGAAAGGACAGTCCCCCCATTTTATAGATATGGAAACTGAGGGATAGGAAGCTGGGATTTGTGGAGAGTTCACCATGGGCCCAGCACTGTGCTGCCGTCATGTTAGTGGGCAGATAAAATGAGATACGACCTTGATCCTCTGAGTGTGGTACCCCAGCCATCGGCATCACCCAGAGATGGTTAGAAATGCAGAATCTCAGGCCCTGTCCCAGGACCACTAAGTCAGAATCTGCATTTTAACCAGACCCCCAGGTGATTCACGTGCTCTTGAAGTTCGAGAAGCACCGAGATATAAAGAGGTAGGGCGCGCACTATGGGGGATATGGTTTAATAAGTGGTGGCTGGCTTTTCCATTTTCATAACGACCCTGAGTTTGGCTCTATTATCCCCATTTTACAGATGGGGCTGTGAGGCGTAGAGATGCTAAATGTTTTTATCCAAGGTCACCAGACTGGGGAAGGGGGCAGGGCCCAGATTAGAACCCTAGCCCTATTCCTCCAAAGCCCCAGCTCCTAGGTGCCACGCACGGGACCACCACACAGAGGTGTCTTATTAGTCCCACACATCAGGTCACATAAAAATCCAGATCTCCACTCTCTCTTGAAAAATCAGAAGCCCTGGTCACACTGGCCTCACAGGCCAGCAGAGTACGAGTTGGCTGGGACAGGGGAGCAGCCGTCCCTTTCCAGCTGCCCTGCAGCTGACACAGAGCCTGCTGCTGTGCCTCTCCTGCCCAGCCCCCAGAACCAGGAGGCCCCAGCCCGAGTTCTCTCTGGAGTCCTCCAAGTGGCAGTGAGTACCATCCACTCGGAAGGCAGGCCAAAGGCTCCAGTTCCTTCTCCGGGGTGGGGCATGCAGAGCGGGTCTGGGGCACCCCGCGATGCTGGGCCCTGCTCTGGCAGGTCTCTTTGTATACCCACTGGATGAGTACACCACGGTGATCGGCTTTGAGGCAGTCATTGCCGACCGAGTCGTGACAGTACAGATCAAGGACAAAGCCAAGATGGAGGGTGGCCGCTTAGATGCCATTGGCCTCCGAGCTGCAACTGTCACAGGTAAGAAGGCCAGAAAGGCTGTGGCAGGGCCTGGGCATGGCTGGAGTCTCAGACAGACTGAAAGGGCAGCAATGGGATAGGGTAAAGAGAGCACTACACTAAGAGTCAGGAATCCTGTGTGACCTCAGGCCAATAATGAACCTCTCTGAACCTCACCTTACTATTTGGAAAATAGAGGTAATTGTTTCTGTTCTCACCTGGAAAGAGTGGTAAGGCTCAAAGGAGGCAACAGAAGGATTGTTGAGATATCTCTGAAAAACAGAAGAGCATGTCATTTAAGCTCAGAGGTTGTAGAATGAGTCACACCAGGATTTGACTGCCTCTCCTGTTGCTTGCAAGTTCAGATAAGAAATTAAGCCTCATTTGTAAACTGTAACTAATAATCCCATGCATCCGAATCTCAACAAAGAGCATGCAGAACACTCATCACAGTCCCTGGTGCAGAGTAGGTACTCACAGCATGGCTACTGATGCCTGCTATTGAGGATACTGCGTCTCAGAGAGGGTGAGTGACTGGCCCAAGGTCACACAGCATGTTAGTGGCAGAGCCAAGGCTTGAGTCCAGACCAAGGATCATACGATATGAGATTCTTACCATTGGATTTATGATGGAGGTGAAGTTTGTTCACCTGATCATTGAGATGTTCAAGAATCTTTTAATGAACACTCACGATGTGAGATGCAAAGTTTCCCCCAAGATTTTAGGACTTCTCCCAGCCTGGAAGAATAGCTAGGACATGCCTGGTAGGGACCACGATAGGAAGTTGACAGTGGCTATGCCAAAAGCGGTCCAGATAATGTCAGAGGAGGGAAGGAGCGGTCCAGGTGGGACCAGGGAGGTTTTCGTGGAGGGGTTGGATGGATGGGTAGGATGGGCTAAGGAGGAATGAGGGCTGGGTCTTTCAGATGAAAGGAGAGAGCATGGATCCTGGGGGAGGGGGCAATGCTCCAACGTGATTCTCGGGGGGACATAGAGTCTGCGGATAGAGATGTGACCCTCTGTTGGGGATTTGTGGGTCCCAGTCTCCCAATCCCTGCAGGATACAGTGGAAAGTACACAGGCCTGGCATCAGACCCATGTAGGTTCCGATCCTGGTTCAATAAATTAGTTATTTGTTGAGTAATTTGAGCAAGTTGCGCCCACAGGCTGAGCCTCAGTTTCCCCATCAGCAGAACAGGCTGCTCTAACCTAACACACAGCAAGCTTAGAGGGGATGGGAGAGAATGTGTGCACGGTACCTGACGCCAGGCCCGGCGCTGAGGAAACATTCTGCATCACCCCTCCTCCTGCACACCAGGAAAGGTGGCTCTGGACGAGGATTTGGAGCGGATCCTCTTTGTGGTCAACCTGGGGACAATCGCCCCTATGGAGAACGTCACCATCTTTGTCAGCACCTCCTCGGAGCTCCCGACGCTGCCCAGCGGGGCTGTGAGAGTCCTGCTACCTGCTGTCTGCGCCCCAACCGTGCCTCAGTTCCGCACCGAGAGCACTGGCCCCTCCAACCAACAGACCCACGGGTGAGGAGCCCCTGCCCAAACAGGGCCAGAGTCCCGGGTGCAGCAGGGAGATGGGCCGGCGGGAAGGATAGGAGGTGAGGCTGAGCTCTGTAGCTGCCCCCGTCTCACATTTCGAGCACTTAAGAATCTCCCTGAAATGCTCTGTGTTGGTGCGGGTCAGAAGTGTTAGGATTTGGACAGCTTGGTATCAGAATTTCCAGGCTTTTTTCTTTAATGCACTCAAGAGGTATTTTCAGAGCACCTAGGTGCTAGACACTGGGGAGGGGGTGTTAGGGACCCAGAGGACATGAAACCCACATGGTCCCTTGCCTTTTTGGAACTTGGTGGGAGAGATCATTATCCAACAGATAACACAACAAATGTGAACTGTTTATGAACTTGCATGCATAATTAATTATGTGAAAAGTGCAGTAAAGGAGAGGTGCATTGGCTAAGAGTATAAAAGAGGGACCCAACCGGGGGGTGGGGGGTCTGGGGGCCTGGTCAGGCTTCTCTGAGGAGTGGTATTTCAGCTGAGGGCTGAGCCAGGAGGGGGGTGTATATAGGCGCAGAGAGAAGCGTTCCTATATGTGAGAACAGCAGGGGCAAAGACCCTGAGGCAGCAAGGACAGGGCCACATAGGGGGACTGAAGGACGGGTGACATGAGATGAGGCTGCAGAGATACAGGACACCCGGTGGCCCTGGCAGACTTTGGACTTGTCCCCGAAGCAACAAGAAGTCATTTTTTCTTTTTTTTTTGGTAATATACTGTAGCTTCTTGATTTTTTTTTTACATCTTCATTGAAGTATAATTGCTTTACAATGGTGTGCTAGTTTCTGCTTTGCAGGGCCGGGAGGGTACACTCCAGGACAGTTTCTCTGTACTCCCCCGGTGGGGGAGGAGAGAAAAGGGGGTGGGTCACAGCCTGAGGCACCTGCAGCTGAGATCGGGGCTCCTCCCATTTTCCCACCTATAAGTCCAGGGGGACTAGTGGTTCCTCTGCAGGGAGAGAGGATGCCAGTTTGAAAGTAGCCTGATGCATACAGGAGATGTCTTTTGAAGTCCTGTATCTTATCATTCAATTCGCGTCATTAAAAAAAAAATTTGTTCCACAATATATTAGCACCACTGTGGTAGAAAAACAACACTTGAATTAATTACCAGTTAAACTGCTTAACTCCCCCTCCCCAGCTTTGAGCCTGAATCTTTGAGCCAAGTTGAAATCTGGGAAGATGTACCGTATGTATCTAGGAGTTTCATACATACCCTGGTTGGGCTATGGGGACAGCTGGGAGCACGTGCCCACTGGGACACAGAGGACAGTGACAGCAAACCCCTAGACACCACCAGTTAAAGTGCTGACCTCAAGGTGACCTGACGGGGAGGGGTTATTTTAGCCTCCCACGTGGGGCCAGCCCAGAGGGCACTCCTCAACCACACCACAAATAGTAATTAAACACCTACCATGGGGCAGGTACTGTTTTGGGTGCTGGGAATACAGCAGTAAACTAGACAGACAAGGTCCCTGCCCTCGTGGGGCTAGCATTCTAAGGGGGGAGACAGACAATAAAGTAATAAGCCCACAAACATGTCATTTGTTGGGTGATGAGCTCTATGGAGATAGATGCTACAGAGGCTAGAGGGGGACAGGATGGGGTGGGCGCTAGTTTTGCTAGAATAGACAGGGCTTAGGCAACACTTGAGGCCTGATCTGAATGAAGGGGGCTGGCCGTGGAAGTATAGTGGAAGAAGAACATTCGGGACAGGGGGCAGAGCGGGCAGTAAGTGCAAAGGCCCTGAGGCAGCAACAGACTGGGTATGTTGGAAGAGCAGCTGCAAGGCTAGTAAGACTCTAGCAAAGTGGGAGAGTCAGCCTGTGTAGGGCCTCGAAATCTAGAGCGAGGACACTTGTTGGTACAACAGAGAAGCTGGTGGCACCAGCCAGTCTCAGGCCAGGGAACACCAGCTCGTGTGTCATCTATATAAATGCTGCCAGAGGCGCCAAGCCAGGTGCTTGGGAGAGGCAGGACCTAGCAGACCTGGGGACATTCAAGACCTCGATGGATCAGGGAACAAGAGGCCAAGCAGTCCCCGGTGCCCCTGAGGTGGCCCTGATAAGCTAATTCCTGCCTGTTCCAGCAGGCAGAGTTAACAGAGATGCTCTTGGGAGACGCCTGCATCCAATTCTGATGAACCTCAAAGTTGCTTAGATAGAGGGACATGGGAAAAAATAAGAAAAATAGATAATACCAAGTGTTGGTGAGGATGAGAGAAGGAAAGTCTCGTTCATTGCTTGTGGAAGTGGAAACTGGCCCAGCCACTCTGGAAAGCAATCTGGGGCAATACTCGGTGTGTGCCCTTTGACCCAGGGATCCCAGAGGAATCCTTTTATACATCCAAACATAACACACGGATGAAGATGTTCATGGTGCTGGCGTCTGTGAACACAGGGAGGTGAAGGCAGGAAGGAAAATGTACAATATAGCAGATGGCCCCAAGCCACAGCACATCAGCAGGAAAGACTTTGCTTTGCAGACGGCCACCGGGACAGAGCTTACAGACACAGTGTTGGGTGAAAGAAAGGGGAGCAATTGGATGAGATTCCTAATACAATGCTTTCTTTTCAACCAAAAGTCACGGTGTGTTTTACAAAAATATGTGCACATTCAGAATGTGTATCAAAGACCTCAGAAGGCAGGACCGTAGAGGGGAGGGAAATAGAGCAGAATCAGAGACAGGGTGAGGGATGACAAAGATAGAGACGTGAGCGTTCAGCAGTGACACTTTGCTAAGCGCTTGCTCAAGACAGCTGTGTCATTATTATCCCCATTCAATGATGAGAAAACCAAGACTCAGAGAAGTGGCTTTATGCAAGGGTTCCCAGCTTGCAGAGACAGAGCAGGTATTCCAGAAGTGATGTGACGTATGTAAAATGTTTCACGGCCGAGCCACAGAGACCCGGGTGAGGATGCACACTCTGCCGCGTGCCAGTGGTGGCAACTTAGGCTAGTGACCTCATGTAGCTGAGCCTCGGTTTCCCCACGTGGGGGTGGGGGGGGATGAGGGCTCTGAGGCCTTCCTCTGGGGGCGTGGTGAGAACAGTGTTAGCTCCCATGCCTGGTGCCTGGCCCATCCATCGTAGGTAGTGGTACCTTAGGTCTGAATCCAGGCTCTCCCTGCAGGCAGGCTGAGTGAGACTGTCAGCATCTGGGGTGGAAGGAAGCCCCTCAGTCCCTTTTTGGGTGGGGCTGCAGGGGTGCCAGGGCTGCCTGGGACTTGCCGTTTTCTCCATGTCTTCTCTTGCTGGCCCCCTGCCTCAGCCCTGACTGGCCGCCTCCTCCGCCTCTCGGCCCCCTTCCCAGCAAAGACAAGCATTGCTTCGGCCCCCGGGCCCTGGACTCCTGGAACAAATTGAGCCTGGCGACTCTCCTGGACACCGATGTGTCCAACCCCATGGAATACGAGTTCAACTTCCAGCTGGAGATCCGTGGGCCCTGCCTGCTCGCAGGTGAGAGGGAGCTGCCTAGACCCGGATGGGGCTGGAAAGAAGATTCGAGGCCACGGCGGGGTGGGGAAAGGAAGGGGAGGGAGGGAAAGCTGGCCAGCCCAGATGGAAGACAGCCTGAAGCTCATGCCCCTCACCCCCGTTTCCTGCTCCCCAGCATGCGGCCCAAGATGAGTCTTTCCCAAGGACAGGTTTCAAGGCTGTCCCCACCCTCACCTCAATGGCTTCCCCGGGGAAATGTCCACGAGGGCATGGCCGTCCGAAGTCCGCGGTCCTCGGTCTTCTTCTGGAGCCATAGCCACAAAGCTGCTTCCTGCTCTTCCCCTTGCATGGCAGAATCAGCTGGGGAACTTTCCAAATCCCACCCCCTAGACCCCACCCCAGAGCTTCTGATGACATTGGTCTGGGGTGAGTCCTGGGCATTGGAACATTTAAAAGTTCCCAGGCAGGGCTTCCCTGGTGGCGCAGTGGTTGAGAGTTCGCCTGCCGATGTAGGGGACATGGGTTCGTGCCCCGGTCCGGGAAGATCCCACATGCCGCGGAGCGGCTGGGCCCGTGAGCCATGGCCGCTGAGCCTGCGCGTCCAGAGCCTGCGCTCCGCAACGGGAGAGGCCACAGCAGTGAGAGGCCCGCATACCGCAAAAAAAAAAAAAAAAAAAAACAGTTCCCAGGCGATTCCCCCCCGCAGAGCTTCTGATGACATTGGTCTGGGGTGAGTCCTGGACATTGGAACATTTAAAAGTTCCCAGGTGATTCTAACAAGCAGCCAGGGGCGGGTACCATTGTTCTGATGGGTCCCCTCCCCCACCCAGTCAAGGTTTTAAAGAGACACTAGGATGTGGTTTCTTGTCAACAAGGGTTCTCCCAGAGCAACAGGACATCCCAACACAAGAGGCATTTATGCAGTGCCCACCGATGGAGCATGGAGCTCTTTCTGTCTTTCTGTGCCCTGTGAGGAAACCATTCCTTTGACCCCCACTGGATCCTGAGGTCAGGACAGGAAAGGCCATTAGACCCCATCTAGCTAAGCCCCCCTTTTGCAGACGGGGAAATTGAGGAGGCCTGTCCACGGTTTTACACAGCAGGTCAGGAGCCCCTGAGGGGGCTGGAGTGCCAGTCATCTCTGGCCTGAGTCTCAGGGTCCCCCAACAAGCTCCTCTCTCTCCGGGGACTCCTGAGCCTATCCCACTTTTCTGTGCCACTCAGGGGTGGAGAGTCCCACCCACGAGATCCGAGCTGACGCCTCCCCATCCGCACGCTCCGCCGAGAGTATCATTATCACCCTGGCCAACAGGCACACCTTCGACCGACCCGTGGAGATCCTCATCCACCCCAGCGGTACTGTGCACCAGGCGGGGCCCCCAGGATGCCTGTGGGAGGGAGGAGGTGCTGATCCCATGGGGCACAGACACATGGCCCTGCACCCAGTACCAGTGAGAGGGTAGGGGCGCGTGACAGAGGAGGAGATCAGCTACTTGCCTCCTGGGAAACTTAGTGCTAACTGGCAGAATTGAGTGTCTCCTGCCCCATTCTAGCTCCTGAGACCCCAGGGTCTCATCCACCCAGTGGTGCACTTTGCCCCCAGGCCAGCTGAGCAGAGATCTTTGAAGCCCTAAGCTCCATGAGACCCTGGCAGCTCAGAACTCTCAGGGAGCAACTCTTTTGTCTCTTTAAGAATTCATCGAATGTTTAGATGCAAAAAGATCAGAGCCCAGAATCACTCCCATTTTACAGATGGGTAAACTGAGGCCCAGGGAGGGGCAGTGAATCACCCACAGCCACTAGGCTCTCCTGCCTCCCAGCTAAGGAGTTTTCTCAGGGTCCCACACTGCCTCAAGCAGCCAGGAATCCCATCCCCCTCTTCCAACTGGGAATCCTCCGCACTGTGAAGATCTGCCACTCCACCAAGGCCCCCAGCATCACCCTCACCCTCGGGCAAGTGCCAAGAGTTGATCTCATCTCTGCAGAGCCCTACATGCCACATGTCCTGATGGAGAAAGGGGACATGACCCTGGGAGAGTTTGACCAGCACTTGAAGGGAAGAACAGATTTCATTAAAGGGATGAAGAAGGACAGCAGTGCAGAGCGAAAGGTGAGGGTGACTGAAGCAACATCAGTGGTGGCAGAACTGGGGTGGCACTGGGGACTTGGTCTTTGCTGGACCAATGAGGAGCCTGAACCTGAGGTTGGGGGTGGGTGTGACTTGCCCGAGGTCACACAGCAAGCTGGTGGCAGAGGGAAAGTGGACGTCCAGATGCAGCAGTCACCCTGGCACTGCCCTCCTGCTTCCTGCCAGGTCACCTGCTCCTAGTGCCACCAAGGTGCCTAAGCCAGGCAAAATTCTAGGCTGGTGGCAGAAACAACCTTGGTCTCCTCCAGGCTAATCCACCCCCAAGAGGCACCAAGGACCCTACAGCTGGGTGCCCTCCCGGCTCCACCTCTACTCCTGGGCCTCCCTTTTCCCACCTGCTGAATGGGTCTCTTGCTCCTCCTGCCTCTGGTATCCCTGCTTGCTATTAGGTAAAGAATAAAGGCAGAGCAGGGAAAGCCTGAGAAAGATCCTTTCCCTCTGCCCGCCCCTCCCCCACAAAGTGAAAGGACAAGGGCTCCATCAGCAAGGGGTTGGGGGTGGGGAAGGCGGGGAGGAGGATGCTAAACCACAGCCACAAGCCACCACCGCAGTCTCCCTCCTGCTTGTGACCCTGCACATCGAGCCGGGTCCTGAGTGCCAAGGTAGGCTTAAGAATCGCGGGATACTTCTTTCTATTGTCTCCCCTTTTGAGATGAGAAAACTGAGGTTTAGCACCCAAAATAACTGGTGAGCTGGGAAAAGGGAGTTGGCTTTGGTGACAAAGAGGCTAAGGACTTTCCCTTGCTCATGTGGGGCAATTGTGCTGGATGTAAGGGCCCCCCGTTCCTGCTGGCCTGATTGGCAGAGGAACAGACAAGAACGCGGAGATAACTTACAGCTGATGACACCATTCCCTTTGGTAGAGATCCCACTGGAAGCCCCTGCTTGGTGGGGGGTAGGGGAGTTGGCGAAGGGAAGGTGTTGGTGGCTCAATGCCCATCCCCACGTTAGAGACCCCACTGGAAACACCTGTCCTCCCAGAGGTGCCCCCTCACCCAGATGAGTCAGTTGGGAGAAGAGGCTGGAGACAGGCTCCCATAGTGGTGGTGGGAATGCCGGAGGTGCCCGCTCAGCTCTGAGAACTGCAGCACGTGGGCAAGGGGTGTTGGCAGTGAGCCTCCCAGGCGTGCCTGCCAAGCCTTAAATCAATTAGCTCTGGGACCACTGAGGCAAATGAGAATTAATTTGCCACCTTGGGTTGGCAAATACCCTGTATCCTCATGAGCTCCAGGGATGACAGCCCTCAACCCACAGCTGCTAAGAAGCGATGAGTTTATTGTAACTGGATAATGGGAGCTCAAGACATCAGAGGATCCTGAGCCCGGACCCCCACCCCATGCCTCGGAGAGGCAAAAATCGGGCTCCTGTCACTACCAGATGTGGCTGTTGCTGCCTTGGGCTCTGTCATCAAAAGGGCCAGGCTGGGCAGTAGCTTTTGGCAAAGGAGCTCCCGGTAGGAGGGAGGAGGGCATCCAGAGGCATCAATCGGGAAGAGTGAGTGGGACGAGCTGTCAAAAACTGCGACTTAGCAAAGAGGGGGCAAATGACACAGGGAGAGACATTATGTATGAGAGATGGAGATGCAGAGAGAAGCAGAGACAAATAGAGACAGAAAGACAAAAAAACTGATGCACATAGGTCAGTAGCAGACAAAAAGACCAACACAGATTCATCCTCTCATTTATTCATTCAACAAACACTAAGTGCCCAATAGGTTCTAGGCACTAGGACGAAAGCACTGAAAGTGACACATCCTTTCCTCATGGCGCTTATATTCTAGCACAGGGAAACAGACAAGAAGCAAACGCATGAGGAAGATCTGTTTAGGTGAGGGCCGGGGACTGTGAAACACAAAGCAGGACGATATGATGATGAGTGATGAGTACCGGGTGCTGTTCAGCCAGGTGTGTAGAGAAAGCCTGTTTGAATATGAGACCCAGTGGATCGTGAAGCATTGGGAAAACACGCAAAGAACTGGAAGCAGAATAATGCCAATGCGTTTGGAAAACAGAAAGATGCCCAGAATGGCTGAAATGTAGGGCAAACATGAGGCGGACAGGTAGGCAGGGGTCAGTCCTTAGGGGGGCTTCATGACCCCTGGTACAAGGTGTGAGGGGAAACTATTGCTTAAGCAGGAGAGTAACAAGAAAGATCACACTGCCTTCTCTCTATAGAAGGGACCACGGGGAAATAAAAGTAGAGGAATCAGGCCAGGAGGAAGCTATTGCAAAGATCCAGGCAAGAGATGGTACTGTCCTGCGCTTGGGTGATTGCAGCGGAGACAGAGAGAAGAGGACAAGTTCAGAATGTATCTTAGCTGCAGAACAGGCAGCCCTCTGCTGAAGGAGTGGATGCGTGGGGTGAGGAAAAGAGACAAATCGAGGGCAACTCTTAGGTCTTTGGTTTGAACACCTGAGCAGGTGATGATGTCATCTACTGAATTGAGAAAGGGACCCAAACAGACAGAAATTGAGAAATAGACAAAGAGAGATATGTACACGCAGAGACAGTCAGATACAGAGACAGAGAAAGTAGAGGTGGAGAGAGAGGGCGGCAGAGTGAGGAGAGAGGAAGTGAGATTCGGTGCAAAGTGACCGGAGAGTCGAGGACAGTTCAGTAGTGGTGTGACAAGGCCAACTAAGAGGACACATGAAAAGATACAGAACTCTGGTGCTGTCCTTCCTTTCATGTTTACTGAGCCCAGCTCTGCACCAAGCTCTATGTTAAGTCCTGGCGATGCAAGAGACTCGAGCACGACCTGCCTTCAAGTAGCCCCCGATCTAGAGGGGAGACAGAGAGAGGAGCAAAAACTCACAGTGTGAGACATGCCTGGGTCCCCATGACAAATACCAACGGCGGCAGCAAGAGCGTAGATGGTTGCTGTGCAGACAATCTCTCTGCTGGGAAGCCGTCTCACAGGCATTGCGTTTAGTCCATACAACTCAGTGAGGTATGTGCTCTCGTCCTCATTTCATGGGTGAGGAAACTAAGTCCACCAGGAAGATGGGGGCAGGTTTTTCAAAGAGGTAAAATTTGAAGCGTGAGTAGGAAGTTATCAGTGGGAGAGAATCAATAAACCAGAGAATCAAGTTCACAGCCAAAACGAGCCAGAGAGTGGCTTCTCCCCTGGGTGTGAGAGGGCAAGAAACCGCTATTCACCTGAGGACCTGCATGTGTGCCAGGACCTTCCCATTTGCGTGCCAGCTCAGCTCATCCTCAGAACCACCCTAAGAAATGGACATTGTTTGCCTCGTTTTACAAAGAAGAGTCAGACCCAGAGGAGGGTCTTGCCCAATATCACACAGCTGGATGGTGACAGAGCTGGGATTCAAACCTAGGCCTTTCTGTTGTTGCAACCTGTGAATGTCTAGCAGAAGAGCCAGGTAGGGTCAACCGGGAAGTCTTTCACACAGAGGGTGAGTGGGATCCTGACAAGACTTGGAGAGTAATGGGGGACCAGCACGACCCCCAGGAGTAGCTCTGGACCCCGTGAACGCCCAAGTGAGAGAGTTTCCCTTTCTCCTCCAGACAGAAATCATCCGGAAACGCCTCCACAAGGACATTCCCCACCATTCCGTCATCATGCTCAACTTCTGTCCTGACCTCCAGTCAGTCCAGCCGAACCTAAGAAAGACCCATGGCGAGTTTATCTTCCTCATCGACAGGAGTGGCAGCATGAATGGGACCAACATGCACCGAGTCAAGGTACCTCTAAGAGGATCTAGGGTCCCAGGGTGCCCAGCTTCTCAGCACTTTCTGCCCCAAGCATCCCTCCTTCCACACCTGAACCCGTTCCTTAAATGACTATCCATGGCTAAGAGAAATGACAAACAACTTTTTGGTATGTCAGTTTAAACAGAAACCCCACCCAAACTCAACTCGCTCCCAAAATAAACCCCTGAAGTGATCTGAGCAGAGGTTAACTGCTGTCCATTTACAAGGGATGAAGTGATCAGTAGCTTCCCTCGGCATTCTACACGCCTTTGTTGTGTCCCTGTTCTGGCTAAAACACCTCACTAGGTACTAGGTGAGAGGGATACCCACGTGACATTGGAGATTCATTGGACATGGCCCCTGCCATCAAGGGATGTGTAGAATCCAGTAGAAATGACGTGGTTCATCCTTTTTTTTGTTTTTTTTTTCAAACGCCTCATATGTGCAAAGCCCTGTGCTTGGCCACCTGGAAAGACGGTAGTTTGGAAACATAGTTCCTGCCCCAAGGAGCTCACAGTCAAGTGGGGGGCATAGCCCTGTTAGCCAAGCCTGCCTGCGAGCATGGTCTTGATGCTTTGGAGAGTTCTGAAGGAGTTCAGGGGAAAGAGTGATAAAACCCTCCCCCCACATCCAGAAGCATTCCATCTCCATGAGGAGATTATTCACCACAATTATGGCATTACCCAACACTTCCTTGTATTTTTAGTTGTGCAGATGTCTGTCTCCTCCTCTGGAACTATGCACTCATTAAGGAAAAGGACCAGCTCTTTCTCATCTGTCTCTCCCCACGGGGTCTAGCTCTGTGTTTATGTGTAAAAAAGCCTTTGGTTGCTGTTTATTGAACTCAGTAAAGGATCGTAGTTCAAGAGAGCAAGGGATGAGAGAACAAGGAGAGGGCTCTGCTGTCACCTGAAATTTTGTCCTTCTCCCGACCTTGTCTCTCTTATTTCCAGAGCAACAGAATGAGCCAGGAGGAATGGGCTTAAGTGGGATCAGTGGCGACAGCTATCTCCTAAGCCTTGCTATGACTGGGTCTGGTCTTGAAGTATGACAGAGCAGTCATAGATGAGATCCAAGTTCTTGTTTGAGCCTCTTGACATTGGGATGCAGGACTGGTTGGTACCTTTCCCCCACCCCCGCCCACCATCAAAGGCAGGCATTGAAGTAAGGAGCTGTCCACAGTGCTGGAGTGCTGAAGCATGCTCCAGGACTGTGTGGCCATGTGTATTCCATTCCACAGCTGTACCAATTTGCACGACATCTCTTCAGTTACTCCAACGTATCATAGGATCACAGACCTAAAACATCTCTCAGAGGGCATTTAATCCATTTTCCCTGCCATTTTCCAGGTAAGGAAACTCAGTCCCCAGGACGCTAAATGTTCTTCCCAACATCACAGAGCTGGTGCGGGAACCTGAACCTTCTGTATTCAGTGCTCATTTTCCTTCCATTGCCAATAGGGAATTATACAGACTTTTCCACTGAGACAACCTCTCTTCTCTGATTGTCATTCCTGCTACATGGCTCTGAGAAAAACAATGCCTGGGTTCCAGAGTCAGTTCTACCACTGACTTGCTATGTGGCTTTGGACAAGTTGATTCTCAACTCTGGCTTCATTTATTCTTTCTGTAAAATAAGAAAGAAGGATTCATTCAAGGAGGGCAAACATACGTCACACATCCCTCTGTTCCCCTCCTCCAAGCCCAGACAGACATCAGTAATTGACCATGACACTTTTTTTTCAGTGCTGAGCCTGGATTCAGTCTCTACCTCCTTCCCATCTTAGTGTTCCAGGCAGTTACCACCAGTGAAATGAAGCTGGTTTATGAGTAGAAATCCAGTTCCTGAACTAGAGACCTATTGTCAGGATTCTCTGACAATAACTTGGTTCACGTCTCGGTCCCTTTCCCCTTGGAGTCGCTCTTGCTTTCTCTTCCAGTTCAGCTCAGTGAGCTCGAGGTCATCCTTTCACAAATGGCTTTGCATTGGCACGATCCATTCTGCTAAACGCGTCCCTTTTAGAAAAAGTCGCAGAAATTACTCAGGCCACACATCCCTTTCCCCACTGACAATGAGGCCATTGAGGGGTTGCTTGAGTCATCACGTGGCTCATTGGGTTGAAGGTGGAGGAAAAACTAGGCTTAGGGAGGTAGGAGAGAATAGAAATCCAAACAGCCATGCCAAAGGGGAAAGTTCGGCCAAGTTAATTTCCTGCAGCTGGTCTCACTCTTCAGCTGCCAGAAACATGGCTTTAAAATTCTAATAGGTGCGAGCAGAGACAATCTGTATGGACCAGCAGGGTCTCCTCCTAGCAGCAACACACGTCAGGAGCTAAAGAAAAATAAACAGGTATTGACTTCTTTTGCAGAAAAACAAAACATATTGACACAAGCAACAAAAGGAGATGGACAGAACATTAATGTCAATATTCACAGAGGGGAATGGAAGAGGGGCTGCAGGGCTGCAGAGCCTGGAAGGCCACACGGTGTGAAAGTTGCCAGGATCCACTTGCTGCTGTTTCCTTCAAGATTTTGGAGTGTAACAGTTTGTTTCTCTGAAGCTATGCTGAGATCCCTGGGGTGCTATCGATAAACTCTATAGGGATGAGGGAAAGCCACTCATCCCTGAGTTCTGTGCCAAGGCAGGGCCAACATAAATAAAGATCTCGGAGCTATGCTTCGAAAGCCTCAGTCCTATTCTCAGGTTTTACGATCCAGTGCAATTCCTTAACCCTCTGAGCCTCAGTTTCCTTATCTGTAAAACAGAGGCATTGATACTAATATGTATCTCATGGGGTTGGCAATAATAACCATTCAGTTGGTACTGAATGTTTACTGTGCGCCACACTGAGGTTCAAAGGAAAGATATAACTAGCCAAGGTCAAGTTAGTAAAAGCAAAGGTGAGATTGAAGCCCAGATATGTTTAACTTCAAAGTGTATGGTGAGATTGAAGCCCAGATACATTTAACTTCAAAATGTATCTCCTTAACCACTATGCTATCATACATGTTACAGAGGTTAAATGAAACAATGAATACAAAGTGCTTAGCATGTAGTAATTGCTTGACATTTATCATTGCATTGTATCGTCATTATCATCGATATCATCATTCTCTCTCTTGTCATCTCCTCCACCTTCTCTCTTTGTCATTATTTTTTAGAATATACCTTGATCAAAGTCTCCTGGTGTTGCATAGTTTGATAGGTTAAGACTCTTTAATGCTCACAGACCTTGAAACAGAGGGCTGCTTCATCACCAGTGGGACCTGGACCAGGCCACGTGCCTCCCTTAGACATCAATTTTGTTTTGGTGGAAGGGGGTGGGCACTCCCTGCTCTCCTTACCGCTCAGGGTCAGTAGGAGGTGAAACGAAACTGGAAAACTGTAAGAGAATGGCTTTGAGAAATCAGCCTTGCTACACAGATGAGGACTTTTATGATGATGGCTTTGGCTCAGCCTCTGGTCAACATCAGCGAATTTCTTTATCTGGGGGAGAAAGTGATGTTGGGTGCAGACAGAGGGTGAAAGGTGCCCTTGGAGGCTGCTTCCGTGCTGCTATGAGAACAACGCTGTGTGGTGGCCAAGGTAAGAACTCCTTCCTGAATCCTAAAAATTCCTTTCTCACCTGTCAGGATGCCATGCTGGTGGCTCTTAAGAGCCTCATGCCGGCCTGCCTCTTCAATGTCATTGGGTTTGGATCCACGTTCAAGACCCTCTTCCCTTCCAGTCAGACCTACAATGAGGTAAGGAGGGGGCATGGCTGGGACCAGAAGGGGTCAGGTGGTGAGAAACAGAGGCAAGGAAGGAAGAGGAAAGAGGAGGTACCCCCGAGGCCTGCCCTCATAGAACCTGTTCACACATATAGAACCTAGATGATGTCAGGAGCAGAGAACCAAAGGGAGGCTATCTCCATGTAGGCAGTCTTCTGGTCTCCCCCCTCCTTAAAGTAAAGATCATGTGGGGCAAGGTATGGATGTACGCTGGGAGGGGGTAGAGGGAAGGGATAGGGAGAGGATATATCTCAGGCCTCCCACTCACTGAAGCCTCTGTCTCATTAGAATGATAGATTCATGCAAGGTTGAGCTAAAGGAGTGAATAACAAGGGATAGAGGAGTGAATAGGTGAGCGAGTGGACTAAGAATGGCGCTCGCATGGCTCAAGGTAACAGTTTGTAACTAGAGGACCCTTGGCCCCAATAGGATGTTCAAAATGGGAGCATCCTAGGGAGTTCCCTGGTGGCCTAGTGGTTAGGATTCCGGGCTTTCACTGTTGTGGCCCAGGTTCAATCCCTGGTTGGGGAACTGAGATCCTACAAGCCATGAAGCACAGCGAAAATAAAGGTGGGAGGGTGGCGGACATCTTACCCAGGTCTAGGAACAGGAAGGAAGGAAGGAAGGGAGGGAAGGATGGAAGGGAGGGAGAGAGAGACGGTGGGTGGGAAGGGAGGAAAGAAGGGCATAGGAGCCACTTTTCAATTAAAAATAACTTACTTGTCAGTTTTTTAAATACAGAAATAATATATATTGATTGTCCCACAATTTTTAAATCGAGATAATCAAAATGAAAAATTTGAAAATCTCCCATGATCAGTCAGAAGAAAAGAAAAACCACTGTTAAGAGCTTAGGATAAATCCCTTCTTGCTCTAAGCATTTACATACATTTTCAATAAAGGTAGGATCAGACCTCCCATACTTTCTGTAACCTATTTTTCTAACAAGACAGCCTACCATGAGCATGTGTCCATGCTAGTAAGTATTCAACTGCAACATAATTTTCAGTAGCTGCCACTATTTCACTACACAGATAGGCTGCGACTTATTTAACTAAACCGCTACAGGTGGGCATTTAAGTTGTCTCCATTTTTATCTATTGAGTTATCTTTGCAGCAAATACTTTGCATACATCCTTAATGATTCGCTTGGAATAAATGCCTAGTCTTGCTGGTTCCAAAGGTACATACACAGTTTTTTAAGACTTTTGTTATATTCCATTACTCCAAGTGTGGATGTTGGAGGAGCATCTTCCTGAGTCAGGAGCAGGAAAACATCTGATATCCAGTGAGAATCTGTCCTTGCTACAGGGACGTCCATCCAGTGGCAGGAATCCTTGGCCAGTTGGGTCTCACAGTGTCGGTCCAGGAGGGAGGAAATCTGAAACCCAGATTGGGGAAATGGTTTCCTCAGAGTATCATAGGGATTTAGTGCCACAGTCAGGCCAGGACTCAAGTCTTAAGATTTCTAGTCATGTGGTCTTTCCACCATACCTCCTGCCTCACTCACCAGAAAAGGAAACCTCATTTGTGCTGGGCAGTTAGGGCTTGACGTGCTACCTTTTCCAGGGGTGTTTATATTTTGAAAGAGGAACAAAGAAAGGACAACAGTAGGTTAATACATCATGAATAGTGGCATTTGGGGCATTGGTAGGTGGTGTTATTGGGCAGACTCACACCGAAAAGTGGCCACCTATTCTTCCTGCGCGTGGGGCAGAGATGAAACTGGGAACATGAGTCAGCTCCAGTGAGGCTGAACTAAGATCCTGGGAAACAAAGGATTCATCCTCCAAGGGGCTTAGAGTCTCCACACCGTATAATGACCCTGGGGACGATCTCCCTGCCCATGGCCCTTCTCTGCAGGAGAGTTTGGCCAAGGCCTGTGACAACATCCAGAGAATGCAAGCTGACATGGGTGGCACCAACATTCTCTCCCCGCTCAAGTGGGTCATCCGGCAGCCAGTGCCCCGAGGCCACCCGAGGCTGCTCTTCGTCATCACAGATGGTGCCGTCAGCAACACCGGGAAGGTGCTGGAGCTGCTGCGAAACCATGCCTTCTCCACCAGGTGGGCACAGGGCTGAAGGTTTAGGGCTCGGTTACTCTGGGCTGCCCTGGGCTGGGGAATGTCAGAACTGGGGCAACGTGGAAAGTGCCAGGAGGAGAAGAGGGGACCCACAATTCCTACAGAGCTTTGCTTCCAGGATGGTGTGGCCAACTTCAAAGTTTGCGTTTTCCCCACAGTGGTTCAGGAGGGATAAGATGCCCACACCTCTGCATCCAGGTCTCAAAGAGCAGTCTAGGCAGAGGAAGTCCTACCTGCTTCGACTCTGCGCTGGGGCGGGAGGGGATGGGCTGTCCATGTGTGAATGTGAGTGCCCACTGATGGCCCTCTTTCTTCTCCCTCACCCTCTACCTGAAGCTGGGGCCAGCTCTGAGATAGCTCTGCTGGATCACGATCTGTCCCTTTCCCCATCAGGGGACAAAAATGGCAGAGAGGATGGGAAGTAGCAGCCTCTCTTGTCCCCCTCCTCCAGGTGCTATAGCTTTGGAATTGGACCCAACGTCTGCCACAGACTGGTGAAAGGGCTGGCAACTGTGTCCAAGGGCAGTGCTGAGTTCCTGGTGGAGGGGGAGCGGCTGCAGCCCAAGGTAGGCAGAAGGGCCTCCATCTCTTCTGGTGCTGGGACCTCAGAGGCCCACACTGGTCACACAGCAACTCAGCGGTGGAGCTGGGATTTCACCCCAAGTCTGAGCACTCCACTGCACCCCAGTGAAAATCACAGTTGGAGGCCACAGAGTGGACATTTCCTGGAGCTAGTACAGAACACTAGATGCCCTGGTCTCCAGCCACTGGCTCATATACTCCATCCACTGGCTGGGCAGGATTGGGGCTCCCAAAGGAGTCACTGCCTCTATGGATAGGAGTTGCGCTTGGGGTCATTTCTGGCCATGTTCCTGATGATGCCAAATGATGGCTCAGAAGAATCTAAAGGCCCCAGAAATCAAGGCAATTATAGTCTTCTCTCCATGTCTTGCATAATTGGCACAAATAATCCAGCACTTAGAAAATCCCTGTGTCCGTCCAGATCTTCCAAGAACAAGAAACAGAGCTGAAGTTAAGAGTGCAAGAGGTTTCTTGAGGGATAAAATCTGTAGAAGGGAAAAGAGGAGGAAACAGGAGGGAAAACTTTTTAGTCCACGTGCAGATGCAACACTTGTGAAAGGGAAGGAGGGAAGCAGGACTGGTCAGGGAGAGCCTCAGACTGCAGTGCAGGTCTGACAGGGTCTCATCCAACCCACCGGGGGTCTCTGGAGCAAGAATTGCCCATTAGGTTGTCTCTGTTGGGTGGAAAGACCAGGCACTAATATCCCTGCCATGCTCATTTGTTGCCTGGGGGCTTCCAGGGAGAGGTGTGAACTTGGTTTGAAAGCTGAGGCATTGCACATGGAGACTGTCATCTAACTGCATTCCTTGCAGCAAAAGAACACAGTCTTGTCACATCTTACCTTTCGCCCTCCCCATATCCTCAAGTCCATTCTCTAGTAGGTCCGTGTCTCCTGGAGGGGTGAGATAGGTAGGGTGGGAGGGAGGGAGATGCAAGAGGGAAGAGATATGGAAACATATGTATAACTGATTCACTTTGTTATAAAGCAGAAACTAACACACCATTGTAAAGCCATTATACTCCGATAAAGATGTTAAAAAAAAAAAAAAAAAAGAATAGCGGGAGACGTTGGGGCTGCTGCTGCCGCCACCAAGGGGCCTGTGTGCGAGCGCAGGTCGCTCTCCACTCCCTTCTTCCGCGGAGCCTGTGCAGCCCGCCACTGCCGGGTTCCCGGGATCCGGGGACGACTTCCCCGGGAGAGCGCACGGCGGGCCTCGGGCTGGTGCAGGGTCACGCCGGACTTTGCCGCCGCAGGCCCGCCCCGCATTCCGTGCCCCTCCCTCCCCGCTGGCCTCAGTACGCCAGAGCCCCCGAATCAGCGGCTCCTTTAACCCCGTCCTGTCTGAGCAAAAAACAGACGCCCTCCAGCGACCTACACGCAGAGGCAGGGCCAAATCCAAAGCTGAGCCCCTGTGAGCTGTGAGAACAAAGAAGAGAAAGGGAAATCTCTCCCAGCAGCCTCAGAAGCAGCGGATTAAAGCTCCACAATCAACTTGATGTACCCTGCATCTGTGGAATACATGAATAGACAGCCAATCATCCCAAATTAAGGAGGTGGACTTTGGGAGCAAGATCTATGATTTTTCTCCCTATTCCTCTTTTTGTGAATGTGTACGTGTATGCTTCTGTGTGAGATCTTGTCTGTATAGTCTTGCTTCCACCATTTGTCCTAGGGTTCTATCCGTCCATGGTTTTTTCTTAAAATTTTTTTCTTAATAATCAATTTTAATTTTAAGAACATTATTATACTTTACCTTCGTCCTTTCTTTCTTTCTTTCCTTCCTTCCTTCCCTCCTTTAGACAACGAATCATCCCAAATTGAGGAGGTGGTCTCTGACAGCAAGATTTATGATTTTTCCCCCTTTACCTCTTTTTGTGAGGGTGTATGTGTACGCTTCTGTGTAAGACTTTGTATAGCTTTGCTTCCAACATTTGTCCTAAGGTTCTATCCGTCCCTTTTTTTTTTTTTCTAATTAAGAATTTTTTAATTCAATAACTTTATTATACTTTATTTTATTTTTACTGTATCTTCTTTCTTTCTGTTTTTCCTTCTTTCCCTCCTTCCTTCCTTCCTCCCTCCCTCCCTCCTTTCGTTCCTTCTTGCCTTCTTTCCTTCTTTCTTTCTTTCTTCCTTCCTTCCTTCCCTCCTTCCTTCCCTCCTTTAGACAACGAATCATCCCAAATTGAGGAGGTGGTCTCTGACAGCAAGATTTATGATTTTTCCCCCTTTACCTCTTTTTGTGAGGGTGTATGTGTACGCTTCTGTGTAAGACTTTGTCTGTATAGCTTTGCTTCCAACATTTGTCCTAAGGTTCTATCCGTCCCTTTTTTTTTTTTTCTAATTAAGAATTTTTTAATTCAATAACTTTATTATACTTTATTTTATTTTTACTGTATCTTCTTTCTTTCTGTTTTTCCTTCTTTCCCTCCTTCCTTCCTTCCTCCCTCCCTCCCTCCCTCCTTTCGTTCCTTCTTGCCTTTTTTCCTTCTTTGCTTCTTTCTTTCTTTCTTCCTTCCTTCCTTCCTTCCTTCCCTCCTTCCTTCCCTCCTTTCCTTCTTTCTTTCCTCATACTTCTACTAATTCCCTCTACTTTTTCTCCCTTTTATTCTGAGCCGTGTGGATGAAAGGCTCTTGGTGCTCCAGCCAGGAGTCAGGGCTCTGCCTCTGAGGTAGGAGAGCCAACTTCAGGACACTGGTCCACAAGAGACCTCCCAGCTCCACATAATATCAAACGGCAAAAATCTCCCAGAGACCTCCATCTTAACACCAGCACCCAGCTTCACTCAACGACCAGCAAGCCACAGTGCTGGACAACCTGTGCCAAACAACTAGCAAAACAGGAACACAACCCCACCCATTAGCAGAGAGGCTGCCTAAAATCATAATAAGGCCACAGACACCCCAAAACACACCACCAGACGTGAACCTGCCCACTAGAGAGACAAGATCCAGCCTCATCCACCACAACACAGGCACTAGTCCCCTCCACCAGGAAGCCTACACAACCCACTGAACCAACCTTAGCCACTGGAGACAGACATCAAAAACAAGAGGAACTACGAACCTGCAGCCTGCAAAAAGGAGACCCCAAACACAGTAAGATAAGCAAAATGAGAAAACAGAAAAACACACAGCAGGTAAAGGAGCAAGATAAAAATGCACCAGACCTAACAAATGAAGAGGAAATAGGCAGTCTACCTGAAAAAGAATTCAGAATAATGATAGTAAGGTTGATCCAAAATCTTGGAGATAGAATGGACAATAGAATGGACAAAATGCAAGAATCAGTTAACAAGGACCTAGAAGAACTAAAGATGAAACAAGCAACGATGAACAACACAATAAATGAAATTAAAAATACTCTAGATGGGATCAATAGCAGAATAACTGAGGCAGAAGAACGGATAAGTGACCTGGAAGATAAAATAGTGGAAATAACTACTGCAGAGCAGAATAAAGAAAAAAGAATGAAAAGAACTGAGGACAGTCTCAGAGACCTCTGGGACAACATTAAACGCACCAACATTCGAATTATAGGGGTTCCAGAAGAAGAAGAGAAAAAGAAAGGGACTGAGAAAATATTTGAAGAGATTATAGTTGAAAACTTCCCTAATATGGGAAAGGAAATAGTTAATCAAGTCCAGGAAGCACAGAGAGTCCCATACAGGATAAATACAAGGAGAAATACGCCAAGACACATATTAATCAAACTGTCAAAAATTAAATACAAAGAAAGCATATTAAAAGCAGCAAGGGAAAAACAACAAATAACACATAAGGGAATCCCCATAAGGTTAACAGCTGATCTCTCAGCAGAAACCCTACAAGCCAGAAGGGAGTGGCAGGACATACTGAAAGTGATGAAGGAGAAAAACCTGCAACCAAGACTACTCTACCCAGCAAGGATCTCATTCAGATTTGATGGAGAAATTAAAACCTTTACAGACAAGCAAAAGCTGAGAGAGTTCAGCACCACCAAACCAGCTTTACAACAAATGCTAAAGGATCTTCTCTAGGCAAGAAACACAAGAGAAGGAAAAGACCTATAATAACGAACCCAAAACAATATAGAAAATGGGAATAGGAACATACATATCGATAATTACCTTAAATGTAAATGGACTAAATGCTCCCACCAAAAGACACAGATTAGCTGAATGGATACAAAAACAAGACCCTTACATATGCTGTCTACAAGAGACCCACTTCAGACCTAGAGACACATACAGACTAAAAGTAAGGGGATGGAAAAAGATATTCCATGCAAATGGAAACCAAAAGAAAGCTGGAGTAGCAATTCTCATATCAGACAAAATAGACTTTAAAATAAGGACTATTAAAAGAGACAAAGAAGGACACTACATAATGATCAAGGGATCGATCCAAGAAGAAGATATAACAATTGTAAATATTTATGCACCCAACATAGGAGCACCTCAATACATAAGGCAAATACTAACAGCCATAAAAGGGGAAATCGACAGTAACACATTCATAGTAGGGGACTTAAACACCCCACTTTCACCCAAGGACAGATCATCCAAAATGAAAATAAATAAGGAAACACAAGCTTTAAATGATACATTAAACAAGATGGACTTAATTGATATTTATAGGACACTCCATCCAAAAACAACAGAATACACATTTTTCTCAAGTGCTCATGGAACATTCTCCAGGATAGATCATATCTTGGGTCACAAATCAAGCCTTGGCAAATTTAAGAAAATTGAAATTGTATCAAGTATCTTTTCTGACCACAACGCCATGAGACTAGATATCAATTACAGGAAAAGATCTGTAAAAAATACAAACACATGGAGGCTAAACAATACACTACTTAATAATGAAGTGATCACTGAAGAAATCAAAGAGGAAATCAAAAAATACCTAGAAACAAATGACAATGGAGACACAACGACCCAAAACCTGTGGGATGCAGCAAAAGCAGTTCTAAGGGGGAAGTTTATAGCAATACAAGCCCACCTTAAGAAGCAGGAAACATCTAGAATAAACAACCTAACCTTGCACCTCAAACAATTAGAGAAAGAAGAACAAAAAAACCCCAAAGCTAGCAGAAGGAAAGAAATCATAAAAATCAGATCAGAAATAAATGAAAAAGAAATGAAGGAAACAATAGCAAAGATCAATAAAACTAAAAGCTGGTTCTTTGAGAAGATAAACAAAATAGATAAACCACTAGCCAGACTCATCAAGAAAAAAAGGGAGAAGACTCAACTCAATAGAATTAGAAATGAAAAAGGAGAGGTAACAACTGACACTGCAGAAATAAAAGAGATCATGAGAGATTACTACAAGCAACTCTATGCCAATAAAATGGACAATCTGGAAGAAATGGACAAATTCTTAGAAATGCACAACCTGCCAAGACTGAATCAGGAAGAAATAGAAAATATGAACAGACCAATCACAAGCACTGAAATTGAAACTGTGATTAAAAATCTTCCAACAAAGAAAAGCCCAGGACCAGATGGCTTCACAGGCGAATTCTATCAAACATTTAGAGAAGAGCTAACACCTATCCTTCTCAAACTCTTCCAAAATATAGCAGAGGGAGGAACACTCCCAAACTCATTCTACGAGGCCACCATCACCTTGATACCAAAACCAGGCAAGGATGTCACAAAGAAAGAAAATTACAGGCCAATATCACTGATGAACATAGATGCAAAAATCCTCAACAAAATACTAGCAAACAGAATCCAACAGCACATTAAAAGGATCATACACCATGATCAAGTGGGGTTTATTCCAGGAATGCAAGGATTCTTCAATATACGCAAATCTATCAATGTGATAAACCATATTAACAAATTGAAGGAGAAAAACCATATGATCATCTCAATAGATGCAGCTTTTGACAAAATTCAACACCCATTTATGATAAAAACCCTGCAGAAAGTAGGCATAGAGGGAACTTTCCTCAACATAATAAAGGCCATATACGACAAGCCCACAGCAAACATCATCCTCAATGGTGAAAAACTGAAAGCATTTCCACTAAGATCAGGAACAAGACAAGGGTGCCCACTCTCACCACTCTTATTCAACATAGTTTTGGAAGTTTTAGCCACAGCAATCAGAGAAGAGAAGGAAATAAAAGGAATCCAAATCGGAAAAGAAGAAGTAAAGCTGTCACTGTTTGCAGATGACATGATCCTATACATAGAGAATCCTAAAGATGCTACCAGAAAACTACTAGAGCTAATCAATGAATTTGGTAAAGTAGCAGGATACAAAATTAATGCACAGAAATCTCTGGCATTCCTATATACTAATGATGAAAAATCTGAAAGTGAAATCAAGAAAACACTCCCATTTACCATTGCAACAAAAAGAATAAAATATCTAGGAATAAACCTACCTAAGGAGGCAAAAGACCTGTATGCAGAAAAGTATAAGACACTGATGAAAGAAATTAAAGATGATACAAATAGATGGAGACATATACCATGTTCTTGGATTGGAAGAATCAATATTGTGAAAATGACTCTACTACCCAAAGCAATCTATAGATTCAATGCAATCCCTATCAAACTACCACTGGCATTTTTCACAGAACTAGAACAAAAAATTTCGCAATTTGTATGGAAACACAAAAGACCCCGAATAGCCAAAGCAATCTTGAGAACAAAAAAAGGAACTGGAGGAATCAGGCTCCCTGACTTCAGACTATACTACAAAGCTACAGTTATCAAGACGGTATGGTACTGGCACAAAAACAGAAAGATAGATCAATGGAACAGGATAGAAAGCCCAGAGATAAACCCATGCACATATGGACACCTTATCTTTGATAAAGGTGGCAGGAATGTACAGTGGAAAAAGGACAGCCTCTTCAATAAGTGGTGCTGGGAAAACTGGACAGGTACATGTAAAAGAATGAAATTAGAACACTCCCTAACACCATACACAAAAATAAGCTCAAAATGGATTAAAGACCTAAATATAAGGCCAGAAACTATCAAACTATTAGAGGAAAACATAGGCAGAACACTCTATGACATAAATCACAGCAAGATTCTTTCTGACCCACCCCCTAGAGTAATGGAAATAAAAACAAAAATAAACAAATGGGACCTAATGAAACTTCAAAGCTTTTGCACAGCAAAGGAAACCATAAACAAGACCAAAAGACAACCCTCAGAATGGGAGAAAATATTTGCAAATGAAGCAACCGAGAAAGGATTAATCTCCAAAATTTGCAAGCAGCTCATGCAGCTCAACAACAAAAAAACAAACAACCCAATCCAAAAATGGGCAGAAGACCTAAATAGACATTTCTCCAAAGAAGATATACAGACTGCCAACAAACACATGAAAGAATGCTCAACATCATTAATCATTAGAGAAATGCAAATCAAAACTACAATGAGATATCATCTCACACCAGTCAGAATGGCCATCATCAAAAAATCTAGAAACAATAAATGCTGGAGAGGGTGTGGAGAAAAGGGAACCCTCTTGCACTGCTGGTGGGAATGTGAATTGGTTCAGCCACTATGGAGAACAGTATGGAGGTTCCTTAAAAAACTACAAATAGAACTACCATATGACCCAGCAATTCCACTACTGGGCATATACCCTGAGAAAACCGAAATTCAAAAAGAGTCATGTACCAAAATGTTCATCGCAGCTCTATTTACAATAGCCCGGAGATGGAAACAACCTAAGTGCCCATCATCGGATGAATGGATAAAGAAGATGTGGCACATATATACAATGGAATATTACTCAGCCATAAAATGAAACGAAATTGAGCTATTTGTAATGAGGTGGATAGACCTAGAGTCTGTCATACACAGTGAAGTAAGTCAGAAAGAAAAAGACAAATACAGTATGCTAACACATATATATGGAATTTAAGAAAAAAAAATGTCATGAAGAACCTAGGGGTAAGGCAGGAATAAAGACGCAGACCTCCTAGAGAACGGACTTGAGGTTATGGGGAGGGGGAAGGGTGAGCTGTGACAGAGCGAGAGAGAGTCATGGACATATACACACTAACAAACGTAGTAAGGTAGATAGCTAGTGGGAAGCAGCCGCATGGCACAGGGATATTGGCTCGGTGCTTTGTGACAGCCTGGAAGGGTGGGATAGGGAGGGTGGGAGGGAGGGAGACGCAAGAGGGAAGAGATATGGGAACATATGTATATGTATAACTGATTCACTTTGTTATAAAGCAGAAACTAACACACCATTGTAAAGTAATTATACCCCAATAAAGATGTTAAAAAAAAAAAATTAAAAAAAAAAAAAGAATAAAGCAGAGGGAGGTTTGACTTCAGATAAAGAGAAGACAGTGTGACATCAGAAGCCAAGATTGGAGTGATGCAGCTGCAAGCTAGGGAATGCCACTGGCCACCAGAAGCTGGAAGAGGCAAGGAAGGGATTCTCTCCTAGAGCCTCCAAGGGAAAGCAGCACTGCCAAATGCTTGGGTTTAGCCCCAGAAGACTCATTTCAGACTACTGGCCTCGAGAGCTTGTAAAAAAATACATTGCTGTTGTTTTAAGCCAAAAAAAAAAAAAAAAGAACACAGTCTTTCTCAAAGGGAAATTTGAGAGTGCTCCTCTATGACTGCCACAATCCTCAAATCATTTTTCCCCAGCTTTGCAGTCCATTGAGGAAATCATCCTAGGGGACGTTAAACCACTGTCCAAGCGCTAAACCAGCTGACATTCATTGAATGCCTATCACGTGGCAGATACTTCAAATGCAGTATCTTCCCAACTACACTGAAAGTTAAGAATTACTAACTCCCTTTAACAGAAGGGGACACGGTGGCCCAGGGAGGTAAATTGAGTTGCTCAAGGTCACTATTCAGTCCATGTTTTGAGACAAACTTTCTGTGTGTCCCAGGTTCATCACAGCCCTACTCTGAGTCTTGGGTTTTTCTCATTTATAAAATGCTAAGCTTAGAGAAGGTGAAAGTAAAGATCTGCTCCAACTCTGATGTTCTAGGAGTCTAAGAAACGCAGAGGCATGTTTGCTGCTGGGCAAGCCGCCCAAAGTCTACTGTCACTTCTTCCCTGCTACCTCTTCCCATGCTCACACCCACATAGTCTTCAGGCTCCTCATTTGTGCACACCCCCGTTCACACATCCCCCCCAACCTGTGTTCTGACCCTGTCCAACAGATGGTCAAATCCCTGAAGAAGGCCATGGCCCCAGTCCTGAGTGATGTGACTGTGGAGTGGGTCTTCCCTGAGACTACCGAGGTCCTGATCTCACCTGTCAGCACCAGCTCCCTCTTCCCTGGAGAACGGCTGGTGGGGTATGGCATTGTATGTGATGCCTCCTTATACATCTCCAATCCCAGAACAGTAAGTACTTTAGAAATTCCAGGGGTCAGTGGGGGTCCAGAACCCTTTCCACAAAGCCATCCTTGGCTGGAAAGACGATTTATTTGTGGCAGCTAGGAGCCAATTGGATCTGGGTTTACTCTTGTGGGGTATAGTTGTCAGGCTGTGGACATTCAGTCATGGTGACACTGCTTGGGTAAATGCTACCATCTCAATATGTGGTCCTCAAGATCCCCTGCAAGAGGAGAACTTGGGGAACATGTTTAAAATGCAGAACCCTAGCTCCAACCCAGGTCCCCTGAATAAAAATCTCTGAAGATAAGGCCCAGGAACCTGCATTTTGCATAGTCTACTCCAAGTGATTTTGGTGAGTAGTTCAATTCAGAACAATGGCACTCAGATTTCTTTCCCTGAACACTCTAGACAGATCATATCTCCTTAGATGAATTTGTGTTTTATTCATTTACATGGATAATTCTCTTGTATGTGGTGGCAGAAGTGGAATAACAGTGAGGAACTTCTCAAAGGGAGGTGGAATCCATGCTAAAATGTAGAAGATTGCCTGAGATGCTATTTTCTCATCTAGCTTACCTCATTAGTAAGTCTCTCCACTCCCCTTTAAAGGATTTGTCATCTTGTTTAGTTTTTAAGCAGGAGTCACACAAACCCAATGCCTAGGGGGATTGGGCAGGTATAAAATGAACGAAATGGGCTTGTTGTAAAAATCAAAGGGACAAATGTCATGAGAGATAGCAGACATTCCCCATAAGAGGAAATAAGGGGTGGTGAGGAATACAGCAAACTGGAGAGCACACACTCTGTCTAAATGCTCAGCCCCTACTCGGCCCTGACAAACAGTTACCATGCAAGAATGTGGACCCTATGTTAAATGTGTTTCCAATCTTTCAAGAGGAGTTAGAAGTTTATTTGAAATTTCCAGATTTTAAAATGTTACGGAATCTCTTAAGAACCATGGTCAGTAATGGTAAAAGTGTTTTGGAGAGTAGAGTGTTCAACTGCAGGGAGAACGTGCTAAACAAAATGCTGGTCAAGACTCTGCATAATCCAGGCCTTTCTTGGAGGTCTGAGAGGTAGCAGATCAGCCACAGACCTTACTACTAGCAGGGACTGTCAAATCTATTCTCCTTTCCTTACCCGTGAGACTGGCAATGCTTTCTCCTACTACTAGAAGAGTTGTTGGGTAAGGGTATAATTGTGACTTACCCTCCCGGAAGGTGATCTAGAAATAACTAATAAAATTAGAAATATATACCTTTTCAACCCAGAAAAACCTCCTAAGAATCAAACACATAGAAATAAAAGTAATGTAATAGATTCATGGTCAAGGATTTATTGTAGCATTTTTTACGGTGGCAAAAAATAAATGGCCACAAAGCGAATGCTTAATAAAAAGGGGTAGTAGAATATCGTACAGCCAAATGTTTAAAAGAATAGTTGACGTGAAAGATTTCCAAAATGTTTTAAGTGCAAAGTTCAAGCTACTGATAAATGTAAGTAATATGGTCCAGCTTTTGTAACACAAGATGACCCCAATAAGCCCTTATATTTTTATATATGTTTATATCATGGAGAATGAAACAAAAGGAACAGATGGTTCATGCTGTTATTTTTGGTTATCTATTTGGAGACAGCAGTAGCATTTAGAATTACGCTTTTTTTTAACATTTAATAAAGAATATAATGAAAAATATAAACAGCATAAGTGATATGAAAAACCACCTCCATTCACCATCCCTTAAATTTAGGCAGGAGTCTGCCTAAACTCCCCAAGCAAGCAAAAAATTTTCTTATTATTTCAGTTCTTCAAAGGTAGAACCTCCACCATCTCCTCTCACACCCCTTGCTGCCCTTTGGATGTCCTTCCTGACATCCAGCCTCACTCTAAGCCCTCTTTTCTCTCCCTCCCTCCAGGACAAGAGAAGACGATACAGCATGCTACACTCTCAGGAGTCCGGCAGCTCTGTCTTCTACCACTCACAGGATGAGGGACCTAGCCCAGACACTGGAGACTGTGCCAAGAGCTTGGGGACACCCTTCAACCTGAGGCAGGCCAAAGATGCCCAGCCATCCAGCGGAGACTCCGCCACCAGTCCCGGTCAGTCAGTTGTTCTTTGAGCTTTACTCCCTTCTCCAGGGAGGCCATGATTGCTACATTTTTACTGAACACTTATTACGTGTTAAGCACTTTTTACAATCTCATTGAACGGTTAGCAGCTGTGGAGGTGGGTACTATAATACCAACTTTACAGATGAGGGAACTGAAACTTGGAGAATTTTAGCAATGTGACTAAGCTCATGGAACTTGAAAGAGGTAGAGTACAGATAAAGAGTTTAGACCTGTCTTCCTCCAAAACCTCTTTATGGTTTTAGTTTCCATTCAGAGGGTAATTACTGATGACCTACTAAGGCTAGGTGCTGAGCGCAGTGTGGGAAGCAAAGATGACTCAAACGTGGCACTTGTCCCTCAGAAGTTCTCCATCTAGTGAGAGAGATACAACTGGCCTTAACTCTCTTAGAAAGCAGAATGACATGGACCACAAGAAAGTTTAACAGACTGTAAGGATCCCAGGGAAAGGAACATCTGGTAGAGGATATTAACAAAGACATAACGAGGGCACTGGTTCTTAGAAGTGGGAAGGGAGAGGAGATTCCAGGCAGGAGAAACTGCCTGAGCAAAGATGTGGAGGTGTCACACCTAGAAAACGTATACACAACTGGTATATTTGGAGCACATAATACCTTGAAAAATGAGCAGAAAGGAGAGTAGCTGGGTGGCTAGATTAGAGCTAGATTAGGCAAGGCTTTGAATGCCAGGTGAGGTGAGGCATCTGCACATATTTCAGTAGGTAAGTGGTGGAAAACTCAAGAAGTTTCCAAGCAAGAAATGGGTATGCAAGCTCCTCTCTCTTTCCCCACTGTCCTCCACCCTGATGGCTTCCCTGTCACCACTCCTGCCCAGGTCTAGACTTCTCCCAGCGACGGCGGGCATACAGCACCAACCAGATCACCACCCACAAGCCCTCTCCAAGGGCCCTTACGGCCAGCGACCCCACAACAGCTGCCAGGAGATATCCACTGAGGAAAGCCAAGCTGCAGGACCTCACCAAGCAGACCAGCCTGGATGCTCCGCGGTGGCAGATTGATTTGCAGGTACCCAAGCAGGGCATATTGGAGTTGGGGGTGGCCATAGATGGGGAAGAGCTCTGTCTCCTGCTTCAGCCATAAGGATGGAGCTTGACCACAATTTACAGTGAAGTGAGTCACTTCTTCCTCCTTTTTCTGGATCTTCACTTGCCTGACCTCCAATGACAACTTCCTAATAATGATACCCATTGGTCAATGACATCACCCATTCTCTGCTCATAGAACTTCCCAGTTGGCAAGGAGCACCCCCATCTACACTCTCATTTGATTTTACAGCACCCCTTGGAAAGGAGGGAATGTGGGGGCCAGCCACCCCCACTCCGTACAGATGTGGAAATTGAGGGTCAGAGAGGTAAAGTGACTTACCCAGGGTCACACAGCCAGTCAGGGGATTGCAGCGAAGGACCTTCTTCGTGAAAAGCCCTTCTTTTCCCCTCACTGTCACCTTCTGCACCTTCTGAAAATCCCAAGGCTGTACATTCACCCAGGGCAGAGATCATCTCAGAGTTAGAAGCACAGCAGGACCAGTCATCCAGTGTCCGGCCAGACCAGGGTTTCTCAGCTCCCACACTATCGACACGGGAATTCTTTTCTGTGGAGGCTGTCCTGTGCACTGTGGAATGTTGGGCAGCCTCCCTGGCCTCTACCCACTGGATTCCAGGTACAATACCATCCCCGGTCAGGACCGCCAAAAATGTCTGCAGACCCTGCCAAACGTCCCCGGGGAGGGGGGCAACATCACCAGATTGAGAATCACTGTCTAAACCAAATTGGTATTTGCTATTATCTGTACGCCTTATCCCATTTTCTTAAGAATGGGCTTTAGGTAGCTTTGTCATTGTGAGTCTGTGGTTCCGTAAAAGTAGCCTTTCACTCTCCCATTCCCACCCATAACCCCCATCTCTCCTCACCTCCAAATACACATAAGCCCCCTATGCTCCCCAACGGCGGGGATGCTGCCACCTTGCCCTGAAGGCTCTCCTCTGTGCTTAGCCAGGAGCCACTCGATGCAGTTGGAAGATACTGATCTTGGAGTCAGGCAGACTCTGCCCCTCAAGCATGTTGCTTAGCCTCTCTGAGCCCCCAATTTCTTCATCTATGACATGACGAGAATAGCTTGTCAGGTGATTGAGCTAACAGTCATCAACAGATGTTTACTGGGAGCCAACTGCAGGTGGAGGACTCTTGCAGCACTGGCTGATAAAATATGAAGTGTCTAGTGCAGCACCTGGTGCACAGTAGGTGTCCTTTAAATGCAACTCTACTTGGTGAGAGCTCTGGGCAGCTGGGCAGCTCTCCTCCTCACTTCTGGCCCATCTTTGTTCATCTCTCCCCATTCCCTGCTTGGCTTCTTCCACAATCTATCTCCAATACACTTGTGTGAATGTATATGCATGCGCACACACACACACAAACACACACACACACACACATACACACATATACACTCCCTGCAGCCTATGGCTGGGTGAAGGGGGCTGAATCTTAGACTAACTTGTTGCTATGGAAACTGTAGCAGCTTCTGTTTCTCAGTGTGCTGGTGATGGTGGGGCAGGGGTAGGGGGAATCCCAGTCTCTGCTGTGGTAAAGAAGTTAGGGATGCCCTGGGACCCAGCAGCCTTGGCTGGGTACCAGTTCCCACTGAGGCCGTCCTAAGATGGAGCAGTCCCTTTCATCTCCCACACCCTTGTACCATCCCCAGGACCTCAGGCCCAGAGGAAACAGGAAGGATGAATCTAGCCCCTGCCCCAAGGAGACCCCATCTAATGGGGACGCACAGGCCTCATTCCAGTAAATATTTGATAGAGATGAAAAAGACCCCATGGTTAACTGTTAGCCTAAAAACTAAGAGGCATTTTTTTCTCTCTGTTACACCTAAAAGTGCCTTTGTCCCCCCATCCCCTCCTCCTTCCAGGCAGATATATGTGTTCCCAGAGGCGCAAAATTCATTTTTAACTAATTTAATATTCTTTAATTACAAAAGTAATACGTACTCAGAGTTTTCAATAAAAAAAACTCTCGAACAGTTCAGTTGAATATAAAGTAAAAATAAAAGTCCCCCTCCCCTGTGCCCTGACTCACTTGGTTTTGGGTGTTCCCTTCCAGAAATACTACACACACTAAAAAACACACATATGCGACACACATATATGTTTTGAACA
>NW_028132446.1:0-33427 GCF_964374135.1 Grampus griseus | reverse complement strand
GCAGGCGGCTCAGAGCACCGATGATAAGGGATCCTTGCCGGAGTGAACTCACAGCAGAGGGCCCACATCATGGTACTGTGAGCAAGCCAGCCGTTTTGACCTCAGAGCAGAAGGCCCATATCCCCATGGGGATGGGAACCTGGCAAGAGTGTCCTCACTCACTTGGCACACATCAGAAAATGTGGGGAACCCAGCAGTTGTGGCCTAAGGCAAGAGGGCCCTCATCACCGAGGGGAGGAGGATCCCAGCACACTCCAACTGCCACCAGAGGGCCCACGTCGCCAAGGTGATGTGTGCCAGACAGGCATGATTGACCTCACAGCAGAGGGCCCACCTCACAGAAGGGTGAGGAACCCAGCCAGGATCAGACTCTCACCTGAGGGCCCACATCAGCAAGGGGATGGGAACCAGTCAGGACTGTCTTCCCTCCAGTGGGGCCACATCATTGAAAGGTGCGGAACCCAGCACATGTGGCCTCAAATCAGAGGACACATATCCCAAAGGGAATGGGAGTGAGGCAGGCAGGAGTAGCCTAAAAACAGAGGGCCCAAAGAATAAGAAAGGTGAGGAATCCAGCAGTTGGAACCTCCCAGCAGTCGGCCCAGAGCACAGAAGCTATGGGATACAGGCAGGAGTGAACTAACAGCAGAGAGCCCACATCATGAAACTGTGAGCAACCCAGGCGTTGGGACCTCAGAGCAGAAGGCCCATATCCCAATGCGGATGTGAACCTGGCTGGAGTGTCCTCACACCACTGGGCGCACATCACAAAATGTGGGGAGCCCAGCAGTTAGGGCCTGACGCCAGAGGGCCCTCATCACCGAGGGGAGGAGGCTCCCAGCAGGCTCCAAGTGCCACCAGAGGGCTCATGTCCACAAGGCGAGGTGAGCAAGCCAAGCAGGAGTGACCTCACACTAGACGGCCCACCTCACAGATGGGTGAGGAACCCAGCCAGGACCAGACTCTCAACAGAGGGCCCACATCACAAAGGGGATGTGAACCAGGCAGGAGTCTCCTAAGACCATTGGTCCCACATCATCGAAAGGTGAGGAACCCAGCACATTTGGCCTCAAACCTGATGACACACATCACGAAGGGGCTGGGAGTGAGGCAGGCAGGAGGATCCTCACAACAGAGGGCCCAAAAAATTAAAAAAGTGAGGAATCCAGCAGTTGGAACCTCCCAACAGGTGGCCAAGAGCACAGAGGCTATGGGATCCAGGCCTCTGTGAACTAACACCAGAGAGCCCACATCATGAAAATGTGAACAACCCAGCCTTGGGACCTCAGAGCAGAAGGCCCACATCCCCATGGAGATGGGATCCTAAGAGGAGTGCCCAAGCATCATTGGGCTCACTAAGAAAAGTTGGTGAGCCCAGCAGTTAGGGCCTGACACAAGAGGGCCCTCATCACCGGGGGGAGGAGATTCCCAGCACGCTCCTACTGCCACCGCACAGCTGACTTCACCAAGGCAATGTGTGCCAGCCATGCAGGAGTGACCTATCAGCAGAGGGTCTCCCTCAGAGAAGGGTGAGGAACACAGCCAGGAACAGACTCTCACCAGGGGGTCCACATAACCACGTGGATGAGAACCAGGCAGGAGTGTCCTCACACTAGTGGGGCCACATCATCGAAAGGTGAGGAACCCAGCAAAGGTGGCCACAAACCAGAGGACCCAGATCACCAAGGGGTTGAGAGTGAGGTAGGTGTCTGGACGGGCATATTTAACACTCATTTCCCACCAGGAAGAGGAATTAACCAAAGGCTCAGCGTGCCCTGCCAGAAGCAGATTAGGGCCTGAAGCAGTCTTGCGGGTTTGCGGCCAGCTCACAAGAAAGCAAGTTGAAGAAAGGAGCTCAGGGGCCCTGTAATTCACAAACCTGCAGAGTTATAAATGACAGATAACGTCCAAAAATATATTGAAGTAAGGCTGCGAAGAGGACTTGAAAGTGGGGCAGAATTTCAGGAAACCGATTTCAGGAGGTAGACTGGATTTGCATTTAAAGCATAGGAAAAGAGGCAGAACGTCCACAATGATGCACTTGGCAAAAAAGGGCGTATGAGTTTGTTCCTGAATATATTCAGGAACAAACACATACGCCCTTTTTGGCAAACCAAGCAAGCTTGCAATGGAAATCCGAACTACTATGAAGTGTCACTTCCCCCCGGTCTAAAGGGCCATCTGATAAAAGTGTAAAATCCAGAAAGGCAAGACAGGCCATGGGGAAAAAGGAGCCTTGTTATGCTGATGGGCGGGATGTAAATTGCCAACAGCCACTCTGGAGAAGTGTATGGTGTTTCCTGATACATCTGAAAAACAAAGCAACAGAGTCTAGGGCACTTCCACTTATGGTCCTATAGCTTAGGGAAATTAAAATCAAAAAGACACAGCCACCCCAAAATTTGGGACGGCTCTGTTTACAGGAACCTCTTCTATGGTACAAGTTAAATATCCCAGAGAACAAATAATTGATAAAGAAGTTGCGGTACTTACGTACAACAGAATACCACTCAGCAATGAAATCTGTGTCACCAGGCCTGTACCAGCATAATGAGTGGATTGAGGCACGATGATTCTAAGTGAAATAAGTCACACAGAAAAAGAAACATCTTAAGGTATCACTAATGCACGGAACGTAAACTTGGCTACACATGAACTGAATTACAAAACAGAACAGGGTCTCAAGTTTAGAAAACCAACTTATGCTTGCTTAAGGGGAAAGGTGAGTTGGGGTGCTGCATAAAACCAGAGTTTGAAATTAGCACAGATACCCTTCCATAAGCCAAATATGTAATAGACAAGACCTACCCCTTGCTCAACGAAATGGACTCAACAATGAGGTATCACCTCACACCTGTTAGAATGGGCATTATCTGAAAATCTACAAACAACAAATGCTGGAAAGGGTGTGGAGAAAAGGAAGCCTCTTCCACCTTGTTGGGAATATAAATTGATACAGTCACTATGGAGAACAATATGGAGTTTCTTAAGAAACTAATAATAGAATTACCATATGATACAGCAATCCCAGTACTGGACATATACCCAGACAAAACCATAAATCAAAAAGACATTCACCGCAATGTTCATTGCATCACTATTTACAATATCGAGGTAATGGAAGCAACCTAAATGCCCACAGACAGACGAATGCATAAAGATGTGGTACATATATAAAATGGAATATTACTAAGCCATGAAAAGAATGAAATTGGGTCATTTGTAGAGACGTCGATGGATCTAGAGACTGTCATACAGAGTGAAGTAAGTCAGAAAGAGAAAAACAAATCTTGTATATTCATGCATATATGTGGAACCTAGAAAAACTGTACAGATTAACCGTTTTGCAAGGCATAAATAGAGCAACAGATGTAGACAACAATCGTATGGACAACAAGGGGGGAAAGCTCTTGGGGGAGTGGTGGTGGGAGGAGTTGAGAGATTGGGATTGGCATGTAAACATTTATATGTATAAAATAGATAACCAATAAGAACCTGCTGTATAAAAATATAAAATAAAATTCAAAATTAAAAAGAAATAAAATTTAAAAAATAAAACAGAAAAAACAATTATTCCCTTCACATACATGTATTTATATGAATAAATTATTTCCATGCTTATATCTGTAAATACAAAAAAGAGGAATAAAATCTACCTTGAACCAAAAACGAAAAAGAGAAAAAAAAAAACAGAACCCACCAGTTACTCAGAGGAAAACCGTATCAGGGCACTTTCTCCAGTTGTAAACAATTCTGAAGTTGGTCAGTGGTGGGGAATCATCTCCCATTCAGCCAGCAGCCCCCACACAACAAGCGTCCTCATTGCAAAGCTGGGGCGCCGTGCCGAGGCATCTGTGAGTAAACGTGAGCTGAGCCCCAGGCCAGTTGCTGCTGAACTGTTCCCACCCTTCCCAGGTAAAACACCTGAATATATACAAGGACTTGAAAGCCTAGAGGAAGGGCCGTGGAGTCACATGAGTGACAGCATGCCAGCTGACTTGGTGCCTGCAGGCCAGCCAGGATGGTCCTGGCCCTGGGTGCTCTTCTGGAAGATTTCCATTTCCCTGCCTGAGATACCCGTCCTGTCCCTGCCCCCACTGCTTTTTTCCTTCCTCACCTCTGCCCAGGGAGCAATTCCAGCAGCAGGTATGGGTGACACATCCTCTTCTTTAGCAGGTGGCAGCCTGGCAACTGCTGCAGAAAGTCCAGCAGAGCCCCACTCACACTGGGCCACCCACAAAGCCGTGGCCTCTCACTCCCTCCCACCAGCCCAGCCCCGAGACTGCTGACAGGGCAGAGAAAATGGCGTCAGACACAGCTGCAGGGGCTCTTGCTGCCTGGAGTGGTATTTATATTGATCTCAACCCAGGCACACCTGGGGAGGGCTGGCCGGCACGGTAAGGCTGCCCAGGTCAGCCAATCATCACCCCTCAGGGGCTCACAGTTGCAGAAAATGGAACTTGCTGAACCGGCCAGGTCCAAGGAACAGGTGTGGGCTCCTGAGAGTCAGGATAGACAAGGGGCTGCAGCTTTGGCTTGTTTTCTAATCATTTTATCTGGCCCATGAGTGGGAGACAACTTCAAGAAAAGCCTCTCCTAATGAGAGGAACCCAAGAGTCAGGGAGAGGAGGGGTGGGTGTTGGTTGGAGACAGAGGCCTGGTGCCCCGGGTGCAGTGGAAGTCTCTGGAAGACCAGGTGGAGGGAGGCCACACAGAGTGATGCCCAGGGTCACAGACCTGTCAGAGCTGCTGTTTGTTAGTTCAAGTCCTGCTCTGAGGTGCTCTGTGTCAGCTCTGAGCGACAGGTGAGCTGGGGGTGCTCTTCAATGAGGGCTATGTGCACGGTTCCTGTGTGCCCAGCCCTGCCACGGTACCTGCAAGGGTAGCTCTGTATCCTGGGAGGGGCCTGACCACGAGAGCCCCGTGGGCTGGGTTGGGGGTGGGGTACCTGCCCAGGAGAGCTCCATATCCTGGGATTGGCCTGACCACGAGAGCCCCATGGGCTGCTGGGGACCTGGTAAAGGATGTCAGGACAGTCAGTGAAGCCACCGAGGATATACCTCCAGTTGCTCCTAATTCCTACACCCTGCTGGTCATTCTACCAACCACCAGGACATGGTATTCTGTATTAGTCTTCAATGATGCCTTCTTTTGTATTCCATTAGTCCCAGAGTCACAAGAAATTTTGGCTTGTGAGTGGCAGGACTCAACATACAACTAAAACAATACTTCCGGGCCGTCTTGCCCCAAGGGTTCAAAAATTCCCACACCATCTTTGGGGAAAGCTTAGCTAAAGACCGAAAAGTTCTACCTCTGGAAAAGGAAACCCTCCTTCAGTATGCAGACGACATTCTGATCGCCAGCCCTACTAAGGAGGCCTCTGAACTACCAAGCCAATAAAGGATAGAAGTTGTCCAAGAAAAAGCTCAAATATCACAGACTGCGGTGACCTGCCTGGTCTTCATTCTCACACAAGGTCGGAGAAACCCATCCCAGGAAAGGGAAGAAACCATTTGCAGCCTTACCCCTTTCTAAAACGAGAAGACAGCTTAGGGGTTCCTGGGGAGGCCAGGGTTTGCTGCTTCTGGATCCCTAACTACAGTCTACTAGCTGGGCCTCTATATGAAACACTGAAAGGAAAAGATGATGATCCTTTTGAACAGAATCCAGAAGTGGCCTTTCAAGAATGGAAAGAGCAGTCAATTCAGACCCTTGCCCTGGAACTCCCTAATTGAGCTAAACCCTTTGACCTTTCCATTCCCAGTGAAAGGTGAATCGCCATTGGAGAATTAGTGCAAAAACTGGGACCACTTGAAATGGAACAACGCAAGAATGCCATCCAGGTAGGATAAACTACAGTCACCAAGGGGCTTGGCCCACTGCCACATCTGGCCAAGATACTGGCGGTATCTAAAAACCTGGAAATCAGCAGCCCAAAAGGCCACCTCCCTCCTAAGGGAAAAGGACCCCACGTGGTGATCCTAATCACCAACCATGCCCTGAAGTTGCAGGGTTCGCTCCGTGGGCACACCGACCTCGAGTGAGGAGGCCCTCCAACTCCAACATCCAGAGAGATAACCGGGGGCAACAGGGCACCATGACGACTCGTGTGAACATCACTTGACCTGGAGTTTCTCTCATAAAACAACAATAGTGTGTCCCGAAGCAGTAGACTACTGCTTGCAGGACTTACTGCACCCAGAGGGGAGCTAATAATCTTGGCGGGGGAACCGTATATCACACTGTCACCATAGAAAAGCCTACAGACACCGTGATGATGGTGGCCAACAAGACTGGCTGGACTCCTGTTTACTTCAAAAGGCTGTTGACTCAGTGGTCATCATGGTCCTTGATCACCACTGACCCTGGACTGTCTGGGAGTTGAGCGGGCAGGGCTCTGACACCTGGTGCTGTTTTTACGTTAATTCAGGGGCCTAATTGAAGAAAGAGCAGACTACTGGTCAGAGCATCTAGGCTGGCAGAAACGGTCAGCCTAAGGTGGCCGAACAAATGTGGGGCGGGGTGAAACCGGCCCCCACAGTGTCTCTGCACATCTCTTTCCTGGACCCTTAAAGGTCATTAGAATCTATAACACCTCCAATGCTGGTGCTCAGGCGGACGAGCAGGGAGGCAGGGGTCCTGGGGCCAATCAACGTCACCTGGAGGCTGCTGGGGAGAAGTTCTGACCCTCGTCCCCTGGTATGAGGGCTCCCAACTCAGCACTCAGCAGTTACAGAAGAAGGGTCTGCACCCTCAGCACTCCAAGAATGAGGAACGGGACAAAAGGCAGAGGAGGGGTTTGTCCCCAGCAAAGCCCATGAAAAATCCCTGGGAGATAAAAATAGAATCTGGGCAATAAAGTCAAGTCTGACCTTTTTTATCCTTTGTGCTTTGTCTAATTTCACGTGCTCCTAGGGTCCCGCATGCAGAGGTTCCACACCCGGCACTTCAGACCAGATTTCCTAGTGCAGAATGGCTGGGTCGACACCTCAGCTCCTGGGGCCCAGTGCAGACTCCGAGATATAGAGCCTGAGCTGCAGCCAACCCGGCCCTCGAGAGCTCCGCCCCCTCCCTCCCACTGACTCTGACAGGATCTCTACACAGCAGCCCAGCCCAGCCCACAGCCCACGGGGTAGTGCATGCTCTCACCTCTCCATTCTCTGATCAAAATATAAAGTTTCCTTTGCTTGTGAACCAAACTCAGTCTCGATCTGTTGGCCCCAATGACACTGGGCAGGGGGACACTTGTTGGGGTCCACTCTGGAGGATCAGTAACAGAAATTGAGACTATTGTAACTTCAATGAACAGATGTGTGAGCCAAACTGTAGTTAACATAGAACAGTTTATAAGGCTCGGGTAAAATAAGATGTTTCTAACACTTCCATTTGATATTTCCATCACTTTATTATAAGCAAGTTCAGTGAAAAGGTTTGTCTTATTTGTCAGGTCAATATTAGAGAAATGAAGTGATTTCTTTCCAAGGATGTACATCTAATAATCTTGGTTAAAGCTTCAATCTTGTTTTAAATGCTTTTCCATTGAAAATGATACCTCTCTTTCAGCTCCCCCATTTCTGAGAAGTATAAAATCTTATAATTTATTATTACCAAAGGGGAAAGGTGGGAGGAGGGATAAATTAACAGTTTGGAATTAACACATACACACTGCTATGTATAAAATAGATCATCAACAAGGAACTACTGTATAGCACAGGGAACTACACTCAATATTTTGCAATAACCTATAAGGGGAAATAATCGGAAAAAGAATAGATATTTTTATTGACATCATCTATCAATGACAGTTAAAGTGTAACCTAAGGGAAGCCGGTGGTGAGTGCTTCTGACCCTGAAGACTTCAATCATCTAAAGTTTGGACTCTGCCTACTTCCCAAGGCCCTTAATGAACATATGTGTAGCCGTAGCTTAAAAAATTCCCCAGTTTGGGTTTCGGGGAGACACTGATTTTGAAAAAGCCCTGGTGTTCTCCTTACATGAATGGGACTCTTCCTACTGCTAAAACATGTCTGTCACACTCAGAGGATGGTATACCATCTGATCGGGAAGAGTTTGGAAAAGGCATCTCATCTCCTCATCTCCTGGTGCTCGGGTTCACCCCTCCAGCGTCTTTACTAACAGTCTCCCCACTTGGAGATGTCAGCACTGTCAACATCCTGTTGCGTACAGTTTGGAATTTGTCCAGAGGATGAAGCGGAAGGATGAGGAACAATGAGAGACAAGTCCTAGGTGTTCAGACAGGCACATGTCACTCTAATTTCCAATCAGGAAGACGAATTGACCAAAGGCTAGGGTTGCCCATGGAAACAGTATAGGGCTTGAGGAAATCCCACTGCTTTGTGGCCAGTTCCCATAAACACAAGTTGAACAATGGAACTCAGGGGCAGTAAAATTCACGAAACTGCAGAGTTGAAAATATCTATCACTGAAAAATGTCTTGAGGAAAGTCAGAGAAAAGGATTGGTAAGCAAGGGAGAATGGCAGGAAAGGGATTTGAGGAGGTAGAAAGGACTCGCCATTAAGCACAAGAAAAGGGGCTGAACATTGCCAACATTGCAGTTGGCCAAAAAGGCTGTATGCGTTTTTTTCTGTATATATTCAAGAAAAGGGCATACACTTTTTTAGCCAACCAAACAGGTGGGCACTGGAAATCAATACTACAAAAGATATCACTTCGCATCAGTCAGAAGAGCCATCCTCATAAAGTGTAAACACCAGAAATGCAGGACAGGGCAAGGAGAAGAGGGAGCCCTGTGAGGCTTATAGTGGAAATGTATATTGCCAACGGCCATTCTGGAGAAGTGTATTGTGTTTACTAAAGCATCTAAAAAATGAGCTACAGAGCATAGGGCACTTGCACTCATGGGCGTATATCTTGGGAAAAACAAAAATCGAGAGGACACAGGCACCCCAATGTTTACTGCCTCTCTGTTTAAAACATCCTCGACTAGGATATAACTTAAATGTCTCTGGAGGGAAAAAATGGATAGAGATGTGGTACTTATGTAGAGTGGAATATTACTCAGCCTGGAAATCAATGAAATATGGCCAGTTGTAACAACTCCGGAGGAGTTACGTATGATCATTCTAAGTGACATAATTCAAAAAGAAAAAGACACATATCATAAGATATCACTTAAAGGTGGAATCCAAAATGGCTACACATGAAATAAATTACAAAACAAAAACATAGTCAAATATGTAGAAAACACGCGTAAGGCTGCTAAACGGGAAAGGTGGGGAGGGGTGAGGCATCATCCAGGAGGTTGAAATTAGCAAAGATACCATTCCAAATACCAAACTGATAATCAACAAGGCCTACACGGTAGCTAAAAGAACTGCACTCAGCACACTCAAGTCACCAGAAAAGAATATCTATGACTGGTAAGAATCTGAAAAAGAATTTATTGATGTCTCTCTGTATGTGAATCAAGTGGATGTACAGCAGCAAGAAACAGAGCTTTGAAAATCAGCTGTAACCAATATAGTAATAAATTGAAAAAAATAAACGACAGAGAGACAGAGAAAACCTCTTACAACTTTTCCTCAGGGACGGTGATGCAACATGGATTGAACACATCTAGACCCACAGCAGGATGAGACATAAGGCTGGAAACTGTTCGCGCTAAGAGAAATGTGAGGTTGGGTGAGGAAATGCACACCCTTTAAAGTAATACTACCTGGTACCCATTCAATGGGTCCCAAATCTGCACGTTCAAGGAATCTTCCTACAGCTAAAACATGCATGGAAAACCCAGAGGACTGTACACCATGTGATCGGGAGATGTGTCTAAAATGCACCTCATTTATCCTCTCCTGGTGCTCCTGTTCATCATTCCAGCCACGTTACTTAGAATCTCCCCACTTAGAGAATCAGCACATTTAAACTTCTGTTTCACACATTTTGCAAATTGTGAGGAGGATGAACGGGAAGAGGGGGAACCAATGAGAGAATAGTTGTAGGGGTTTGGACGGGCACATGTCACTCTAATTTCCCATTAAGAATAAGAATTAAAAAAAGGCTCAGCCCGCCTTGCCGGAGCCAAAATAGGGCCTGAAGCAATCCTGCAGCTTTGAGGCCAGCTCACAAAAGAGCAACTTAAAAAATGGAGCTCAGGGTCACTGCAATTCACAAACCTGCAGAGTTATAAATGAAAACTAACGTCCAAAAATATGTTGAGGTAAGGCAAAGAAGAGGATCTGAATGCAAGACAGAATTGCAAGAAACAGATTTCAAGAGATAGATTGGACTCGTCTTTAAAGCACATGAAAAGCGACAGAATTTCGACAATGATGCAGTTGGCCCCAAAAGGAGTATGTGTTTTTTCCTGAATATATCCAGGAAAAAACGCATACGGACTTTATGGGCAACCAAGCAAGCAAGCAATGCAAATGTGCACAACAAAGAAGTCTCATTTCCCACCGGTCAAAAGGGCCATCCGAAAAAATTGTAAACACCAGAAATGCAGGACAGGCCATGGAGAACAGGGAGCCTTTATACGCTGATGGACAGTGTGTGAACTGCCGAGAGCCACTCTGGAGAAGTGTATGGTGGTTCCTAAATCATCTGAAAAACAGAGCTACAGAGTATAGGGCACTTCCAATCATGGAAGTATATCTAGGGAAGTCTAAAAATCAACAAGACACAAGCACACCACAGTTTAGGGCTACTCTGTTTACAAGAACCTCAACTTTAGTACACCTTAAATATCCCAGGAAAGAGAACAATGGATAAAGAAAATGTGGTACTTATGTACAATGGAATATCTCTTCACCATGAAATCAATGTAATAAGGCTAGTAGAAGGATAAAGAGTGGATTTAGGTCTGATAATACTACTTGAAATAAGTCAAACAGAAAAAGAAACATATCATAAGATATCACTTATAGAGGGAGGGTAAATATGGCTGCACAACAAATGAATTACAAAACAGAACAGTGTCTCACATTTAGAAAACACACTTATGTCAGCTTAAGGGGAAAGGAGAGGTGGGGTGATGCATAAAACCAGAGTTTGAAATTAGCACAGATACCGTTCAATAAACCAAATAGGTATTAGACAAGATCTACACCTTGCTCAATGAACTGGCCTCAACACACCCTATACACCACAGAGAAATATATCTGAGTAATAAGAATCTTAAAACCCATGTATTGATATATCTCCATAAGGGAATCAAGTGTGTGCAGAGCGGCACAAACACAGCAGTGAAAATGAGCTAAACCCCATTATAAAAATAAATTTTAAAATCAAAACGCAGAAACAATGAAAGAGAGAAAAATTCTTACAAAATTCGCTCAGGGGCTGTGATGCAACCTGGAATGACCACATATAAACCCACAGCTGGATAAGACATAAGGCTGGACACTTGGGGCTGAGAGCATTGGTGAGCTTTGGTGAGCAACTGCCGAAAGTTTAATGCAATACTTCATGCTACTCATTCCAAGGGTCCCAACACTCCAGGTTGAAGGGAATCTTCCTACAGATAAACCATGCATGGGAAATCCAGCAGATGGTATACCATATGATCGGGAAAGGTTTCTAAAACGCACCTCATTTTCCTCTCCTGGGGCTCCGGATCAACATTCCAGCCACTTTACTAACAACATCTCCACATGGAGAGTCAATGCCTTTAAGTTCTGGTATCGCACAGTCTGCAGTTAGTGCGGAGGATGAATGGGAATAGGGTGAACCAGTGAGAAAATAGCTGTAGCGGTTTCAATGGGCACATGTCACTCTAATTTCACATCAGGAAGAAGAATTAACCAAAGGCAGAGCAAGGCGCCCCAGAAGAAGAATAGGGCCTGAAGAAATCCTGTGGATATGAGGCAAGATCACAAAAATAAGAGCTGAAAAATGGAGCTAAGGGCCACTGCAATTCAAAAACCTGCAGAGTTATAAAGGCCAACTAATTTCCAAAAGTATATTGAGGTAAGGCTATGAAGAGGCACTGACAGCAAGGCAGAATTGCAGGAAACCGATTTCAGGAGGTAGACTGGAATTGCCTTGAAAACATATGAAAAGACTCAGAACAAAGACAATGATGCACTTGGCCAAAAAGGGCGTATGCGTTTTTTCCTGAATATATTCAGGAAGAAATGCATACGCCCTTTCTGGCCAACCAAGCAAGCTTGCAAAGGAAATCTGCACTACAATGAAGTCTCACTTCCCCCCGGTCAAAAGGGCCATCTGAAAAAAGTGTAAAATCCAGAAAGGCAGGACAGACCATGGAGAACTGGGAGCCTTGTTATGCTGATGGGCGTGATGTAAATTGCCAACAGCCATTCTGGAGAAGTGTATGGTGTTTCCTGAAACATCTAAAAATCAAAGCAACAGAGCCTAGCGCAGTTCCACTTATGGTCCTATAGCTTAGGGTAATTAAAATCAAAAACACACAGCCACTCCAAAGTTTGGGACGGCTGTGTTTACAAGAACCTCGTTTATGGTACAAGTTCAATATCACAGAAAGCAAAAAATGGATAAAGAAGTTGTGGTACTTACGTACAATACACTATCACTCAGCAATGAAATCTATGTCATCAGGCCCGTAGCAGCATAATAAGTAGATTCAGGTATGATGATTCTAAGTGAAATAAGTCACACAGAAAAAGAAACATCATAAGATATCACTAATACATGGAATGTAAACGTGGCTACACAGGAACTGTATTACAAAACAGAATAGGGTCTGAAATGTAGAAAACCAACTTATGCTTGATTAAGGGGAAAGGTGAGTTGGGGTGCCGCATAAAACCAGAGATTGAAATGAGCACAGATACCGTTCCATAAGCCAAATATGCAATATACAAGAGCTACTCCTTGCTCAATGAAGTGGACACAACACCCCATATTAAACGCATAAAAATACACCTGACTAGTAAGAATCTTAAAACCTATGGATTTATATGTCTCCGAAAGAGAATCAAGCGTGTGTACAACGGCATAAACGCAGCAGTGATAGGATTGGTGAGGTTTGGTGAGCAAATGCAAACCCTTTGATGTCATATTGCATGGTACCCATTCCATGGGTCTCAACTCTCCAGGTTTAAGGGATTCTTCCTTCAGCTAAAACATGCATGTGCAACCCAGGGTATGATACACCGTGTGATCAGGAAACGTGTTCAAATGTGTCTCAGTTTTCGTCCCCTGGTACTCGGGTGCAACATTCCAGACGCTTTACTAAAACTCTCCCCACTTGGAGAGTCAATGCCTTTAACCTCCTGTTTGGCCCAGTTTGCAATTTCTGCGGAAAATGAACAGGAATAGGGAGAACCAATGAGAGATTAGCTGGAGGTGTCTGGACGGGCAAATTTAACTCTCATTTCCAAGCAGGAAGAGGAATTAACCAAAGGCTCAGCGTGCCATGCCGGAACCACACTAGGGCCTGAAGCAATCCTGCGGTGTTGTGGCCAGCTCACAAGAAAACGAGTTGAAAAAAGGAGCTCAGGGACACTGTAACTCACAAACCTGCAGAGTTATAAATGACAGCTATCGTCCAAAAATATATTGAAGTAAGGCTGCCAAGAGGACTTGAAAGCGGGGCAGAATTGCAGGAAACCGATTTCAGGAGGTAGACAGGAATTGCACGTAAAGCATATGAAAAGAGGCAGAACGTCCACAATGATGCACTTGGCCAAAAAGTGCGTATGCGTTTTTTCCTGAATATATTCAGGAAAACACCCATACGCCGTTTTTGGCCAACCAAGCAAGCTTGCAAAGGAAACCTGCACTACAATGAAGTCTCACTTCCCCCCGTTGAAAAGGACCATCTGAAAAAAGTGTAAAATCCAGAAAGGCAGGACAGGCTATGGAGAACTGGGAGCCTTGTTATGCTGATGGGCAGGATGTAAATTGCCAACAGCCACTCTGGAGATGTGTATGGTGTTTTCTGAAACATCTAAAAAACAAAGCAACAGCGCCTAGTGCACTTCCACTTAAGGTCCTATAGCTTAGGGAAATTAAAATCAAAAAGACACAGCCATCCCAAAGTTTGGGATGGCTCTGTTTACAAGAACCTCGTTTACTGTATAAGTTCAATATCACAGAAAGCGAAAAATGGATAAAGAACTTGTGGTACTTACGTACAATGCAATATCACTCAGCAATGAAATCGATGTCATCAGGCCAGTAGCAGCATAATGAGTGGATTCAGGTACGATGATTCTAAGTGAAATAAATCACACAGAAAAAGAAACATCATAAGATATCACTAATAGACGGAATGTAAAATTGGCTACACAGGAACTGAATTACAAAACAGAACAGGGTCTCAAATGTGGAAAACCAACTTATGCTTGCTTAAGGGGAAAGGTGAGTTGGGGTGCTGCATAAAACCAGAGATTGAAATTAGCACAGATACCCTTCCATAAGCCAAATATGTAATAGACAAGAGCTACTCCTTGCTCAACGAAGTGGACTCAACACCCCATATTAAACGCCTAAGGATATACCTGACTAGTAAGAATCTTAAAACCTATGGATTTATATGTCTCCGAAAGAGAATCAAGCGTGTGTACAGCGGCATAAACGCAGCAGTGATAGGATTGGTGAGGTTCGGGGAGCAAATGCAGACCCTTTGAAGTCATATTGCTTGGTACCCATTCCATGGGTCCCAACTCTCCCGGTGCAAGGGATTCTTCCTTCAGCTAAAACATGCATGTGGAACCCAGAGTATGATCCACCGTATGATCGGGAAACGTTTTTAAATGTACCTCATTTTTCGTCCCCTTGTACTCAGTGCAACTTTCCAGACGCTTTACTAACACTCTCCCCACTTGGAGAGTCAGTGTCTTTAACCTCCTGTTTGCCCCAGTTTGCAATTTCTGCGTAAGATGAACAGGAATAAGGAGAACCAATGTGAGACTATCTGTAGGTGTCTAGACGGGCAAATTTAACTCTCATTTCCCACCAGGAAGAGGAATTAACCAAAGGCTCCATGTGCCATGCTGGAACCAGATTAGGACCTGAAGAGATCCTGTGGTTTTGCGGCCAGCTCACAAGAAAGCGAGTTGAAGAAAGGAGCTCAGGGGCACTGTAATTCACAAACCTGCAGAGTTATAAATGACAGGTATCATTCAAAATTATACTGAAATAAGGCTGCGAAGTGGACTTGAATGCGAGGCAGAATTGCTGGAAACCGATTTCAGAAGGTATAAGGGAGTCGCTCTTAAAGCATAGGAAAAGAGACAGAACTTGGAAAATAATGCACTTGGCAAAAAAGGGCATATGTGTTTTATCCAGAGCTCTCATAACTGAGGGGAGGAGATTCCCAGCAGGTCCAACTGCCACCTGAGGGCTCACGTTGTCAAGGCAACGTGAGCAAGCCAGGCAGGAGTTACCTCACAGCAGAGTTCCCACCTCACAGAAGGGTGAGAAACCCAGCCAACATCAGACTCTCACCAGAGGGCCCACATCACCAAGGGGATGGGAAGCAGGCAGGAGTGTCTTCACACCAGTGGGGCCACATCATCGAAAGGTGAGGTACTCAGCACATGTGTCCTCAAACCAGAGGACCCACATCACCAAGGGCCTCGGAGTGAGGCAGACAGGAGTAGCCTCACAAAACTGGGCCCATAGAATAAAAAAGTGAGGAATCCAGCAGTTGGAACCTCCCAGTAGGCGGCCCAGAGCACCGAGGCTATGGGATCCAGGCCACAGTGAACTCACAGAAGAGGGCCCATGTCATGAAACTGAGCAACCCAGCCATTGGGACCTCAGAGCAGGAGGCCCACATCCCCATGGGGATATAAATCTGGTAGGAGTGTCCTCGCACCACTGAGAACGTATCAGAAAATTTTGGGAGACCAGCAGTTAGGGCCTGACGCCAGAGGACCCTCATCACCAAGGGAAGGAGGCTCCCAGCAGGCTCCAACTGCCACCAGAGGGCTGACGTCGCCAAGGCGATGTGTGCCAACCAGGCACGAATGACCTCACAGCAGAGGGCCCACCTCAGAGAAGTGTGACGAACCCAGTCAGGATCAGACTCGCACCAGAGGGCCCACATCACCAAATGAATTGGAACCAGGCAGGAGTGTCCTCACATGAGTAGGGCCACATATCTAAAGGTGAGGAACCCAGAACATGTGGCTTCAAACCATAGGACACCCATCACCAAGGGGCTGGGAGTGAGGCAGGCAGGAGGAGCCTCACAACAGAGGGCCCAAAAATAAGAAAGGTGAGGAATCCAGCAGTTGGAACCTCCCAGCAGGCGGCCCAGAGCACAGAGGCTAGGGGATCCAGGCCAGAGTGAACTAACACCAGACAGCCCACATCATGAAACTGTGAGCAACCCAGACATTGGGACCTCAGAGCAGAAGGCCCACATCCCCATGGTGATGGGAACATGACAGGAGTGTCCTGGCATCACTGGGCTCACATCAGAAAACGTGGGGTGCTCAGAAGTTAGGGCCTGACGCTAGAGGGCACTCATCACCGAGGGGAGGAGGCTCCCAGCAGGCTCCAGCTGCCACCAGAGGGCCAACGTCACCAAGGTGATGTGTGCCAGCCCGGCAGGAGTGACCTCACAGCAGAGGGCCCACCTCACAGAAGGGTGAGGAACACAGCCAGGATCAGACTCTCACCTGAGGGCCCACATCACCAAGGGGATGGGAACCAGGCAGGAGTGTCCCCACACCAGTGGGACAACATCATCGAAAGGTGAGGATCCCAGCACATGTAGCCTCAAACCAGAGGAACCACATCACCAAGGGTTCGGAATGAGGCTGGCAGGACCGGCCTCACAACACAGGGTCCATAGAATATAAAAGTTGAGGAATCCAGCAGTTGGAACCTCCCAGCAAGCGGCCCAGAGCACCGAGGCTATGAGATCCAGGCCGCAGTGAACTCACAGCAGAGGGCCCACATCATGAACCTGTGAGCAGCCCAGCCGTTGGGACCTCAGAACAGAAGGCCCACATCCCCATTGGGATGGGAACCTGGCAGGAGTGGCCTCGCATCACTTAGCACATATCAGAAAATGCTAGGAGCCCTGCAGTTAGGGCCTGACGCCAGGGGGCCCTCATAACTGAGGGGAGGAGACTCCCAGCAGGTTCCAACTGCCAACAGAGGGCCCACGTCTACAAGGTGGCATGCGCCAGCCAGGCAGTAGTGACCTCACAGCAGAGGGCCTATCTCACAGAAGGGTGAGGAACCGAGGCAGGATGAGACTCTCGCCAGAGGGCCCACAACACCAAGGGGCTGGGAACCAGTCAGCACTGTCCTCCCACCAGTGGGGCCACATCATCGAAAGGTGAGGAACCCAGCACATGCGGCCTCATATCAGAGGACATACATCACAAAGGGGATGGGAGTGAGGCAGGTAGGAGTAGCCTAAAAACAGAGGGCCCAAAGAATAAAAAAGTTGAGGAATCGAGCAGTTGGAACCTCCCAGCAGGCGGCCCAGAGCACAGAGGCTATGGCATCCAGGCCAGAGTGAACTAACACCAGAGAGCCCACATCATGAAACTGTGAGCAACCCAGGCATTGGGACCTCAGAGCAGAAGGCCCACATCCCCATGGGGATGGGAACCTGACAGGAGTGTCTTCGAACCACTGGGCGCACATCAGAAAACGTGGGGAGCCCAGCAGTTAGGGCCTGACGCCAGAGGGCCGTCATCACCGAGGGGAGGAGGCTCCCAGCAGGCTCCAAGTGCCACCAGAGGGCTCATGTCCACAAGGCGAGGTAGGCAAGCCAGGCAGGAGTGACCTCACAGCAGACGGCCCTCCTCACAGAAGGGTGAGGAACCCAGCCAGGATCAGACTCTCAACAGAGGGCCCACATCACCAAGGGGATGTGAACCAGGCAGGAGTCTCCTAAGACCATTGGTCCCACATCATCGAAAGGTGAGGAACCCAGCACATGTGGCCTCAAACCAGACGACACACATCAGGAAGGGGCTGGGAGTGAGGCAGGCAGGAGGATCCTCACAACAGAGGGCCTAAAAAATTAAAAAAGTGAGGAATCCAGCAGTTGGAACCTCCCAGCAGGCGGCCAAGAGCACAGAGGCTATGGGATCCAGGCCACAGTGAACTAACACCAGAGAGCCCACATCATGAAATTGTGATCAACTCAGCCGTTGGAACCTCAGAGCAGAAGGCCCACATCCCCATGGAGATGGGAACCTAAGAGGAGTGCCCGAGCATCACTGGGCTCACTAAGAAAAGTTGGGGAGCCCAGCAGTTAGGGCCTGACGTCAGAGGGCCCTCATCACAGAGGTGAGGAGGCTCCCAGCAGGGACCAAGTGCCACCAGAGGGCTCATGTCAACAAGGCGAGGTGAGCAAGCCAGGCAAGAGTTACCTGATAGTAGAGGGCCCACCTCACAGATGGGTGAGGAACCCAGCCAGGATCAGACTCTCACCAGAGGGCCCACGTCACAAAGGGGATGGGAACCAGCCAGGATTATCCTCACACCAGTGGGGCCTCATCATCTTAAGGTGAGGAACCCAGCACATGTGTCCTCAAACCAGAGAACCCACATCACAAAGGGCCTTGGAGTGAGGCAGGCAGGAGTAGCCTCACAACACAGGGCACATAATATAAAAAACGTGAGGATTCCAGCATTTAGACCTTCCAGCAGGCGGCTCAGAACACCGAGGCTATGGGATCCAGGCCGCAGTGAACTCACAGCAGAGGGCCCACATCATAAAACTGTGAGCAACCCAGGCGTTGGGACCTCAGCGCAGAAGGCCCACATCCCCATGGGAATGGGAACCTGGATGGAGTGTCCTCGCACCACTGGGCGCACATCAGAAAATGTGGGGAGCCCACCATTTAGGGTCTGATGTCAGAGGGCCGTCATCACCAAGAGGAGGAGGCACCCTGCATGCTCCAACTGCCACCAGAGGGCTCACGTCTCCAAGGTGACGTGTGCCAGCCAGGCAGGAGTGACCTCACAGCAGAGGGCCTACCTCACAGAACGTTGAGGAACCCAGCCAGGATTAGACTCTCGCCAGAGGGCCCACCTCACCAAGGGGATGGGAACCAGGCAGGAGTGTCCTCACACGAGTGGGGCCACATCATCGAAAGGTGAGGAACGCAGCACATGTGGCCTCAAGCCATAGGACACTCATCATCAAGGGGCTGGCAGTGAGGCAGGCAGGAGGAGCCTCACAACAGAAGGCACATAGAATAAAAAAGTTGAGGAATCCAGCAGTTGGAACCTCCCAGCAGGCGGCTCAGAGCACCGATGATAAGGGATCCTTGCCGGAGTGAACTCACAGCAGAGGGCCCACATCATGGTACTGTGAGCAAGCCAGCCGTTTTGACCTCAGAGCAGAAGGCCCATATCCCCATGGGGATGGGAACCTGGCAAGAGTGTCCTCACTCACTTGGCACACATCAGAAAATGTGGGGAGCCCAGCAGTTGTGGCCTAAGGCAAGAGGGCCCTCATCACCGAGGGGAGGAGGATCCCAGCACACTCCAACTGCCACCAGAGGGCCCACGTCACCAAGGTGATGTGTGCCAGACAGGCATGATTGACCTCACAGCAGAGGGCCCACCTCACAGAAGGGTGAGGAACCCAGCCAGGATCAGACTCTCACCTGAGGGCCCACATCAGCAAGGGGATGGGAACCAGTCAGGACTGTCTTCCCTCCAGTGGGGCCACATCATCGAAAGGTGCGGAACCCAGCACATGTGGCCTCAAATCAGAGGACACATATCCCAAAGGGAATGGGAGTGAGGCAGGCAGGAGTAGCCTAAAAACAGAGGGCCCAAAGAATAAGAAAGGTGAGGAATCCAGCAGTTGGAACCTCCCAGCAGGCGGCCGAGAGCACAGAAGCTATGGGATACAGGCAGGAGTGAACTAACAGCAGAGAACCCACATCATGAAACTGTGAGCAACCCAGGCGTTGGGACCTCAGAGCAGAAGGCCCACATCCCAATGGGGATGTGAACCTGGCTGGAGTGTCCTCACACCACTGGGCGCACATCACAAAATGTGGGGAGCCCAGCAGTTAGGGCCTGACGCCAGAGGGCCCTCATCACCGAGGGGAGGAGGCTCCCAGCAGGCTCCAAGTGCCACCAGAGGGCTCATGTCCACAAGGCGAGGTGAGCAAGCCAAGCAGGAGTGACCTCACAGCAGACGGCCCACCGCACAGATGGGTGAGGAACCCAGCCAGGATCAGACTCTCAACAGAGGGCCCACATCACAAAGGGGATGTGAACCAGGCAGGAGTCTCCTAAGACCATTGGTCCCACATCATCGAAAGGTGAGGAACCCAGCACATGTGGCCTCAAACCAGACGACACACATCACGAAGGGGCTGGGAGTGAGGCAGGCAGGAGGATCCTCACAACAGAGGGCCCAAAAAATTAAAAAAGTGAGGAATCCAGCAGTTGGAACCACCCAACAGGCAGCCAAGAGCACAGAGGCTATGGGATCCAGGCCTCTGTGAACTAACACCAGAGAGCCCACATCATGAAAATGTGAACAACCCAGCCTTGGGACCTCAGAGCAGAAGGCCCACATCCCCATGGAGATGGGATCCTAAGAGGAGTGCCCAAGCATCATTGGGCTCACTAAGAAAAGTTGGTGAGCCCAGCAGTTAGGGCCTGACACAAGAGGGCCCTCATCACCGGGGGGAGGAGATTCCCAGCACACTCCTACTGCCACCGCACAGCTGACTTCACCAAGGCAATGTGTGCCAGCCATGCAGGAATGACCTATCAGCAGAGGGTCTCCCTCAGAGAAGGGTGAGGAACACAGCCAGGAACAGACTCTCACCAGGGGGTCCACATAACCACGTGGATGAGAACCAGGCAGGAGTGTCCTCACACTAGTGGGGCCACATCATCGAAAGGTGAGGAACCCAGCAAAGGTGGCCACAAACCAGAGGACCCAGATCACCAAGGGGTTGAGAGTGAGGTAGGTGTCTGGACGGGCATATTTAACACTCATTTCCCACCAGGAAGAGGAATTAACCAAAGGCTCAGCGTGCCCTGCCAGAAGCAGATTAGGGCCTGAAGCAGTCTTGCGGGTTTGCGGCCAGCTCACAAGAAAGCAAGTTGAAGAAAGGAGCTCAGGGGCCCTGTAATTCACAAACCTGCAGAGTTATAAATGACAGATAACGTCCAAAAATATATTGAAGTAAGGCTGCGAAGAGGACTTGAAAGTGGGGCAGAATTTCAGGAAACCGATTTCAGGAGGTAGACTGGATTTGCATTTAAAGCATAGGAAAAGAGGCAGAACGTCCACAATGATGCACTTGGCAAAAAAGGGCGTATGAGTTTGTTCCTGAATATATTCAGGAACAAACACATACGCCCTTTTTGGCAAACCAAGTAAGCTTGCAATGGAAATCCGAACTACTATGAAGTGTCACTTCCCCCCGGTCTAAAGGGCCATCTGATAAAAGTGTAAAATCCAGAAAGGCAAGACAGGCCATGGGGAAAAAGGAGCCTTGTTATGCTGATGGGCGGGATGTAAATTGCCAACAGCCACTCTGGAGAAGTGTATGGTGTTTCCTGATACATCTGAAAAACAAAGCAACAGAGTCTAGGGCACTTCCACTTATGGTCCTATAGCTTAGGGAAATTAAAATCAAAAAGACACAGCCACCCCAAAATTTGGGACGGCTCTGTTTACAGGAACCTCTTCTATGGTACAAGTTAAATATCCCAGAGAACAAATAATTGATAAAGAAGTTGCGGTACTTACGTACAACAGAATACCACTCAGCAATGAAATCTGTGTCACCAGGCCTGTACCAGCATAATGAGTGGATTGAGGCACGATGATTCTAAGTGAAATAAGTCACACAGAAAAAGAAACATCTTAAGGTATCACTAATGCATGGAACGTAAAGTTGGCTACACATGAACTGAATTACAAAACAGAACAGGGTCTCAAGTTTAGAAAACCAACTTATGCTTGCTTAAGGGGAAAGGTGAGTTGGGGTGCTGCATAAAACCAGAGTTTGAAATTAGCACAGATACCCTTCCATAAGCCAAATATGTAATAGACAAGACCTACCCCTTGCTCAACGAAATGGACTCAACAATGAGGTATCACCTCACACCTGTTAGAATGGGCATTATCTGAAAATCTACAAACAACAAATGCTGGAAAGGGTGTGGAGAAAAGGAAGCCTCTTCCACCTTGTTGGGAATATAAATTGATACAGTCACTATGGAGAACAATATGGAGTTTCTTAAGAAACTAATAATAGAATTACCATATGATACAGCAATCCCAGTACTGGACATATACCCAGACAAAACCATAAATCAAAAAGACATTCACCGCAATGTTCATTGCATCACTATTTACAATATCGAGGTAATGGAAGCAACCTAAATGCCCACAGACAGACGAATGCATAAAGATGTGGTACATATATAAAATGGAATATTACTAAGCCATGAAAAGAATGAAATTGGGTCATTTGTAGAGACGTCGATGGATCTAGAGACTGTCATACAGAGTGAAGTAAGTCAGAAAGAGAAAAACAAATCTTGTATATTCATGCATATATGTGGAACCTAGAAAAACTGTACAGATTAACCGTTTTGCAAGGCATAAATAGAGCAACAGATGTAGACAACAATCGTATGGACAACAAGGGGGGAAAGCTCTTGGGGGAGTGGTGGTGGGAGGAGTTGAGAGATTGGGATTGGCATGTAAACATTTATATGTATAAAATAGATAACCAATAAGAACCTGCTGTATAAAAATATAAAATAAAATTCAAAATTAAAAAGAAATAAAATTTAAAAAATAAAACAGAATAAACAATTATTCCCTTCACATACATGTATTTATATGAATAAATTATTTCCATGCTTATATCTGTAAATACAAAAAAGAGGAATAAAATCTACCTTGAACCAAAAACGAAAAAGAGAAAAAAAAAAACAGAACCCACCAGTTACTCAGAGGAAAACCGTATCAGGGCACTTTCTCCAGTTGTAAACAATTCTGAAGTTGGTCAGTGGTGGGGAATCATCTCCCATTCAGCCAGCAGCCCCCACACAACAAGCGTCCTCATTGCAAAGCTGGGGCGCCGTGCCGAGGCATCTGTGAGTAAACGTGAGCTGAGCCCCAGGCCAGTTGCTGCTGAACTGTTCCCACCCTTCCCAGGTAAAACACCTGAATATATACAAGGACTTGAAAGCCTAGAGGAAGGGCCGTGGAGTCACATGAGTGACAGCATGCCAGCTGACTTGGTGCCTGCAGGCCAGCCAGGATGGTCCTGGCCCTGGGTGCTCTTCTGGAAGATTTCCATTTCCCTGCCTGAGATACCCGTCCTGTCCCTGCCCCCACTGCTTTTTTCCTTCCTCACCTCTGCCCAGGGAGCAATTCCAGCAGCAGGTATGGGTGACACATCCTCTTCTTTAGCAGGTGGCAGCCTGGCAACTGCTGCAGAAAGTCCAGCAGAGCCCCACTCACACTGGGCCACCCACAAAGCCGTGGCCTCTCACTCCCTCCCACCAGCCCAGCCCCGAGACTGCTGACAGGGCAGAGAAAATGGCGTCAGACACAGCTGCAGGGGCTCTTGCTGCCTGGAGTGGTATTTATATTGATCTCAACCCAGGCACACCTGGGGAGGGCTGGCCGGCACGGTAAGGCTGCCCAGGTCAGCCAATCATCACCCCTCAGGGGCTCACAGTTGCAGAAAATGGAACTTGCTGAACCGGCCAGGTCCAAGGAACAGGTGTGGGCTCCTGAGAGTCAGGATAGACAAGGGGCTGCAGCTTTGGCTTGTTTTCTAATCATTTTATCTGGCCCATGAGTGGGAGACAACTTCAAGAAAAGCCTCTCCTAATGAGAGGAACCCAAGAGTCAGGGAGAGGAGGGGTGGGTGTTGGTTGGAGACAGAGGCCTGGTGCCCCGGGTGCAGTGGAAGTCTCTGGAAGACCAGGTGGAGGGAGGCCACACAGAGTGATGCCCAGGGTCACAGACCTGTCAGAGCTGCTGTTTGTTAGTTCAAGTCCTGCTCTGAGGTGCTCTGTGTCAGCTCTGAGCGACAGGTGAGCTGGGGGTGCTCTTCAATGAGGGCTATGTGCACGGTTCCTGTGTGCCCAGCCCTGCCACGGTACCTGCAAGGGTAGCTCTGTATCCTGGGAGGGGCCTGACCACGAGAGCCCCGTGGGCTGGGTTGGGGGTGGGGTACCTGCCCAGGAGAGCTCCATATCCTGGGATTGGCCTGACCACGAGAGCCCCATGGGCTGCTGGGGACCTGGTAAAGGATGTCAGGACAGTCAGTGAAGCCACCGAGGATATACCTCCAGTTGCTCCTAATTCCTACACCCTGCTGGTCATTCTACCAACCACCAGGACATGGTATTCTGTATTAGTCTTCAATGATGCCTTCTTTTGTATTCCATTAGTCCCAGAGTCACAAGAAATTTTGGCTTGTGAGTGGCAGGACTCAACATACAACTAAAACAATACTTCCGGGCCGTCTTGCCCCAAGGGTTCAAAAATTCCCACACCATCTTTGGGGAAAGCTTAGCTAAAGACCGAAAAGTTCTACCTCTGGAAAAGGAAACCCTCCTTCAGTATGCAGACGACATTCTGATCGCCAGCCCTACTAAGGAGGCCTCTGAACTACCAAGCCAATAAAGGATAGAAGTTGTCCAAGAAAAAGCTCAAATATCACAGACTGCGGTGACCTGCCTGGTCTTCATTCTCACACAAGGTCAGAGAAACCCATCCCAGGAAAGGGAAGAAACCATTTGCAGCCTTACCCCTTTCTAAAACGAGAAGACAGCTTAGGGGTTCCTGGGGAGGCCAGGGTTTGCTGCTTCTGGATCCCTAACTACAGTCTACTAGCTGGGCCTCTATATGAAACACTGAAAGGAAAAGATGATGATCCTTTTGAACAGAATCCAGAAGTGGCCTTTCAAGAATGGAAAGAGCAGTCAATTCAGACCCTTGCCCTGGAACTCCCTAATTGAGCTAAACCCTTTGACCTTTCCATTCCCAGTGAAAGGTGAATCGCCATTGGAGAATTAGTGCAAAAACTGGGACCACTTGAAATGGAACAACGCAAGAATGCCATCCAGGTAGGATAAACTACAGTCACCAAGGGGCTTGGCCCACTGCCACATCTGGCCAAGATACTGGCGGTATCTAAAAACCTGGAAATCAGCAGCCCAAAAGGCCACCTCCCTCCTAAGGGAAAAGGACCCCACGTGGTGATCCTAATCACCAACCATGCCCTGAAGTTGCAGGGTTCGCTCCGTGGGCACACCGACCTCGAGTGAGGAGGCCCTCCAACTCCAACATCCAGAGAGATAACCGGGGGCAACAGGGCACCATGACGACTCGTGTGAACATCACTTGACCTGGAGTTTCTCTCATAAAACAACAATAGTGTGTCCCGAAGCAGTAGACTACTGCTTGCAGGACTTACTGCACCCAGAGGGGAGCTAATAATCTTGGCGGGGGAACCGTATATCACACTGTCACCATAGAAAAGCCTACAGACACCGTGATGATGGTGGCCAACAAGACCGGCTGGACTCCTGTTTACTTCAAAAGGCTGTTGACTCAGTGGCCATCATGGTCCTTGATCACCACTGACCCTGGACTGTCTGGGAGTTGAGCGGGCAGGGCTCTGACACCTGGTGCTGTTTTTACGTTAATTCAGGGGCCTAATTGAAGAAAGAGCAGACTACTGGTCAGAGCATCTAGGCTGGCAGAAACGGTCAGCCTAAGGTGGCCGAACAAATGTGGGGCGGGGTGAAACCGGCCCCCACAGTGTCTCTGCACATCTCTTTCCTGGACCCTTAAAGGTCATTAGAATCTATAACACCTCCAATGCTGGTGCTCAGGCGGACGAGCAGGGAGGCAGGGGTCCTGGGGCCAATCAACGTCACCTGGAGGCTGCTGGGGAGAAGTTCTGACCCTCGTCCCCTGGTATGAGGGCTCCCAACTCAGCACTCAGCAGTTACAGAAGAAGGGTCTGCACCCTCAGCACTCCAAGAATGAGGAACGGGACAAAAGGCAGAGGAGGGGTTTGTCCCCAGCAAAGCCCATGAAAAATCCCTGGGAGATAAAAATAGAATCTGGGCAATAAAGTCAAGTCTGACCTTTTTTATCCTTTGTGCTTTGTCTAATTTCACGTGCTCCTAGGGTCCCGCATGCAGAGGTTCCACACCCGGCACTTCAGACCAGATTTCCTAGTGCAGAATGGCTGGGTCGACACCTCAGCTCCTGGGGCCCAGTGCAGACTCCGAGATATAGAGCCTGAGCTGCAGCCAACCCGGCCCTTGAGAGCTCCGCCCCCTCCCTCCCACTGACTCTGACAGGATCTCTACACAGCAGCCCAGCCCAGCCCACAGCCCACGGGGTAGTGCATGCTCTCACCTCTCCATTCTCTGATCAAAATATAAAGTTTCCTTTGCTTGTGAACCAAACTCAGTCTCGATCTGTTGGCCCCAATGACACTGGGCAGGGGGACACTTGTTGGGGTCCACTCTGGAGGATCAGTAACAGAAATTGAGACTATTGTAACTTCAATGAACAGATGTGTGAGCCAAACTGTAGTTAACATAGAACAGTTTATAAGGCTCGGGTAAAATAAGATGTTTCTAACACTTCCATTTGATATTTCCATCACTTTATTATAAGCAAGTTCAGTGAAAAGGTTTGTCTTATTTGTCAGGTCAATATTAGAGAAATGAAGTGATTTCTTTCCAAGGATGTACATCTAATAATCTTGGTTAAAGCTTCAATCTTGTTTTAAATGCTTTTCCATTGAAAATGATACCTCTCTTTCAGCTCCCCCATTTCTGAGAAGTATAAAATCTTATAATTTATTATTACCAAAGGGGAAAGGTGGGAGGAGGGATAAATTAACAGTTTGGAATTAACACATACACACTGCTATGTATAAAATAGATCATCAACAAGGAACTACTGTATAGCACAGGGAACTACACTCAATATTTTGCAATAACCTATAAGGGGAAATAATCGGAAAAAGAATAGATATTTTTATTGACATCATCTATCAATGACAGTTAAAGTGTAACCTAAGGGAAGCCGGTGGTGAGTGCTTCTGACCCTGAAGACTTCAATCATCTAAAGTTTGGACTCTGCCTACTTCCCAAGGCCCTTAATGAACATATGTGTAGCCGTAGCTTAAAAAATTCCCCAGTTTGGGTTTCGGGGAGACACTGATTTTGAAAAAGCCCTGGTGTTCTCCTTACATGAATGGGACTCTTCCTACTGCTAAAACATGTCTGTCACACTCAGAGGATGGTATACCATCTGATCGGGAAGAGTTTGGAAAAGGCATCTCATCTCCTCATCTCCTGGTGCTCGGGTTCACCCCTCCAGCGTCTTTACTAACAGTCTCCCCACTTGGAGATGTCAGCACTGTCAACATCCTGTTGCGTACAGTTTGGAATTTGTCCAGAGGATGAAGCGGAAGGATGAGGAACAATGAGAGACAAGTCCTAGGTGTTCAGACAGGCACATGTCACTCTAATTTCCAATCAGGAAGACGAATTGACCAAAGGCTTGGGTTGCCCATGGAAACAGTATAGGGCTTGAGGAAATCCCACTGCTTTGTGGCCAGTTCCCATAAACACAAGTTGAACAATGGAACTCAGGGGAAGTAAAATTCACGAAACTGCAGAGTTGAAAATATCTATCACTGAAAAATGTCTTGAGGAAAGTCAGAGAAAAGGATTGGTAAGCAAGGGAGAATGGCAGGAAAGGGATTTGAGGAGGTAGAAAGGACTCGCCATTAAGCACAAGAAAAGGGGCTGAACATTGCCAACATTGCAGTTGGCCAAAAAGGCTGTATGCGTTTTTTTCTGTATATATTCAAGAAAAGGGCATACACTTTTTTAGCCAACCAAACAGGTGGGCACTGGAAATCAATACTACAAAAGATATCACTTCGCATCAGTCAGAAGAGCCATCCTCATAAAGTGTAAACACCAGAAATGCAGGACAGGGCAAGGAGAAGAGGGAGCCCTGTGAGGCTTATAGTGGAAATGTATATTGCCAACGGCCATTCTGGAGAAGTGTATTGTGTTTACTAAAGCATCTAAAAAATGAGCTACAGAGCATAGGGCACTTGCACTCATGGGCGTATATCTTGGGAAAAACAAAAATCGAGAGGACACAGGCACCCCAATGTTTACTGCCTCTCTGTTTAAAACATCCTCGACTAGGATATAACTTAAATGTCTCTGGAGGGAAAAAATGGATAGAGATGTGGTACTTATGTAGAGTGGAATATTACTCAGCCTGGAAATCAATGAAATATGGCCAGTTGTAACAACTCCGGAGGAGTTACGTATGATCATTCTAAGTGACATAATTCAAAAAGAAAAAGACACATATCATAAGATATCACTTAAAGGTGGAATCCAAAATGGCTACACATGAAATAAATTACAAAACAAAAACATAGTCAAATATGTAGAAAACACGCGTAAGGCTGCTAAACGGGAAAGGTGGGGAGGGGTGAGGCATCATCCAGGAGGTTGAAATTAGCAAAGATACCATTCCAAATACCAAACTGATAATCAACAAGGCCTACACGGTAGCTAAAAGAACTGCACTCAGCACACTCAAGTCACCAGAAAAGAATATCTATGACTGGTAAGAATCTGAAAAAGAATTTATTGATGTCTCTCTGTATGTGAATCAAGTGGATGTACAGCAGCAAGAAACAGAGCTTTGAAAATCAGCTGTAACCAATATAGTAATAAATTGAAAAAAATAAACGACAGAGAGACAGAGAAAACCTCTTACAACTTTTCCTCAGGGACGGTGATGCAACATGGATTGAACACATCTAGACCCACAGCAGGATGAGACATAAGGCTGGAAACTGTTCGCGCTAAGAGAAATGTGAGGTTGGGTGAGGAAATGCACACCCTTTAAAGTAATACTACCTGGTACCCATTCAATGGGTCCCAAATCTGCACGTTCAAGGAATCTTCCTACAGCTAAAACATGCATGGAAAACCCAGAGGACTGTACACCATGTGATCGGGAGATGTGTCTAAAATGCACCTCATTTATCCTCTCCTGGTGCTCCTGTTCATCATTCCAGCCACGTTACTTAGAATCTCCCCACTTAGAGAATCAGCACATTTAAACTTCTGTTTCACACATTTTGCAAATTGTGAGGAGGATGAACGGGAAGAGGGGGAACCAATGAGAGAATAGTTGTAGGGGTTTGGACGGGCACATGTCACTCTAATTTCCCATTAAGAATAAGAATTAAAAAAAGGCTCAGCCCGCCTTGCCGGAGCCAAAATAGGGCCTGAAGCAATCCTGCAGCTTTGAGGCCAGCTCACAAAAGAGCAACTTAAAAAATGGAGCTCAGGGTCACTGCAATTCACAAACCTGCAGAGTTATAAATGAAAACTAACGTCCAAAAATATGTTGAGGTAAGGCAAAGAAGAGGATCTGAATGCAAGACAGAATTGCAAGAAACAGATTTCAAGAGATAGATTGGACTCGTCTTTAAAGCACATGAAAAGCGACAGAATTTCGACAATGATGCAGTTGGCCCCAAAAGGAGTATGTGTTTTTTCCTGAATATATCCAGGAAAAAACGCATACGCACTTTATGGGCAACCAAGCAAGCAAGCAATGCAAATGTGCACAACAAAGAAGTCTCATTTCCCACCGGTCAAAAGGGCCATCCGAAAAAATTGTAAACACCAGAAATGCAGGACAGGCCATGGAGAACAGGGAGCCTTTATACGCTGATGGACAGTGTGTGAACTGCCGAGAGCCACTCTGGAGAAGTGTATGGTGGTTCCTAAATCATCTAAAAAACAGAGCTACAGAGTATAGGACACTTCCAATCATGGAAGTATATCTAGGGAAGTCTAAAAATCAACAAGACACAAGCACACCACAGTTTAGGGCTACTCTGTTTACAAGAACCTCAACTTCAGTACACCTTAAATATCCCAGGAAAGAGAACAATGGATAAAGAAAATGTGGTACTTATGTACAATGGAATATCTCTTCACCATGAAATCAATGTAATAAGGCTAGTAGAAGGATAAAGAGTGGATTTAGGTCTGATAATACTACTTGAAATAAGTCAAACAGAAAAAGAAACATATCATAAGATATCACTTATAGAGGGAGGGTAAATATGGCTGCACAACAAATGAATTACAAAACAGAACAGTGTCTCACATTTAGAAAACACACTTATGTCAGCTTAAGGGGAAAGGAGAGGTGGGGTGATGCATAAAACCAGAGTTTGAAATTAGCACAGATACCGTTCAATAAACCAAATAGGTATTAGACAAGATCTACACCTTGCTCAATGAACTGGCCTCAACACACCCTATACACCACAGAGAAATATATCTGAGTAATAAGAATCTTAAAACCCATGTATTGATATATCTCCATAAGGGAATCAAGTGTGTGCAGAGCGGCACAAACACAGCAGTGAAAATGAGCTAAACCCCATTATAAAAATAAATTTTAAAATCAAAACGCAGAAACAATGAAAGAGAGAAAAATTCTTACAAAATTCGCTCAGGGGCTGTGATGCAACCTGGAATGACCACATATAAACCCACAGCTGGATAAGACATAAGGCTGGACACTTGGGGCTGAGAGCATTGGTGAGCTTTGGTGAGCAACTGCCGAAAGTTTAATGCAATACTTCATGCTACTCATTCCAAGGGTCCCAACACTCCAGGTTGAAGGGAATCTTCCTACAGATAAACCATGCATGGGAAATCCAGCAGATGGTATACCATATGATCGGGAAAGGTTTCTAAAACGCACCTCATTTTCCTCTCCTGGGGCTCCGGATCAACATTCCAGCCACTTTACTAACAACATCTCCACATGGAGAGTCAATGCCTTTAAGTTCTGGTATCGCACAGTCTGCAGTTAGTGCGGAGGATGAATGGGAATAGGGTGAACCAGTGAGAAAATAGCTGTAGCGGTTTCAATGGGCACATGTCACTCTAATTTCACATCAGGAAGAAGAATTAACCAAAGGCAGAGCAAGGCGCCCCAGAAGAAGAATAGGGCCTGAAGAAATCCTGTGGATATGAGGCAAGATCACAAAAATAAGAGCTGAAAAATGGAGCTAAGGGCCACTGCAATTCAAAAACCTGCAGAGTTATAAAGGCCAACTAATTTCCAAAAGTATATTGAGGTAAGGCTATGAAGAGGCACTGACAGCAAGGCAGAATTGCAGGAAACCGATTTCAGGAGGTAGACTGGAATTGCCTTGAAAACATATGAAAAGACTCAGAACAAAGACAATGATGCACTTGGCCAAAAAGGGCGTATGCGTTTTTTCCTGAATATATTCAGGAAGAAATGCATACGCCCTTTCTGGCCAACCAAGCAAGCTTGCAAAGGAAATCTGCACTACAATGAAGTCTCACTTCCCCCCGGTCAAAAGGGCCATCTGAAAAAAGTGTAAAATCCAGAAAGGCAGGACAGACCATGGAGAACTGGGAGCCTTGTTATGCTGATGGGCGTGATGTAAATTGCCAACAGCCATTCTGGAGAAGTGTATGGTGTTTCCTGAAACATCTAAAAATCAAAGCAACAGAGCCTAGTGCAGTTCCACTTATGGTCCTATAGCTTAGGGTAATTAAAATCAAAAACACACAGCCACTCCAAAGTTTGGGACGGCTGTGTTTACAAGAACCTCGTTCATGGTACAAGTTCAATATCACAGAAAGCAAAAAATGGATAAAGAAGTTGTGGTACTTACGTACAATACACTATCACTCAGCAATGAAATCTATGTCATCAGGCCCGTAGCAGCATAATAAGTAGATTCAGGTATGATGATTCTAAGTGAAATAAGTCACACAGAAAAAGAAACATCATAAGATATCACTAATACATGGAATGTAAACGTGGCTACACAGGAACTGTATTACAAAACAGAATAGGGTCTGAAATGTAGAAAACCAACTTATGCTTGATTAAGGGGAAAGGTGAGTTGGGGTGCCGCATAAAACCAGAGATTGAAATGAGCACAGATACCGTTCCATAAGCCAAATATGCAATATACAAGAGCTACTCCTTGCTCAATGAAGTGGACACAACACCCCATATTAAACGCATAAAAATACACCTGACTAGTAAGAATCTTAAAACCTATGGATTTATATGTCTCCGAAAGAGAATCAAGCGTGTGTACAACGGCATAAACGCAGCAGTGATAGGATTGGTGAGGTTTGGTGAGCAAATGCAAACCCTTTGATGTCATATTGCATGGTACCCATTCCATGGGTCTCAACTCTCCAGGTTTAAGGGATTCTTCCTTCAGCTAAAACATGCATGTGCAACCCAGGGTATGATACACCGTGTGATCAGGAAACGTGTTCAAATGTGTCTCAGTTTTCGTCCCCTGGTACTCGGGTGCAACATTCCAGACGCTTTACTAAAACTCTCCCCACTTGGAGAGTCAATGCCTTTAACCTCCTGTTTGGCCCAGTTTGCAATTTCTGCGGAAAATGAACAGGAATAGGGAGAACCAATGAGAGATTAGCTGGAGGTGTCTGGACGGGCAAATTTAACTCTCATTTCCAAGCAGGAAGAGGAATTAACCAAAGGCTCAGCGTGCCATGCCGGAACCACACTAGGGCCTGAAGCAATCCTGCGGTGTTGTGGCCAGCTCACAAGAAAACGAGTTGAAAAAAGGAGCTCAGGGACACTGTAACTCACAAACCTGCAGAGTTATAAATGACAGCTATCGTCCAAAAATATATTGAAGTAAGGCTGCCAAGAGGACTTGAAAGCGGGGCAGAATTGCAAGAAACCAATTTCAGGAGGTAGACAGGAATTGCACGTAAAGCATATGAAAAGAGGCAGAACGTCCACAATGATGCACTTGGCCAAAAAGTGCGTATGCGTTTTTTCCTGAATATATTCAGGAAAACACCCATACGCCGTTTTTGGCCAACCAAGCAAGCTTGCAAAGGAAACCTGCACTACAATGAAGTCTCACTTCCCCCCGTTGAAAAGGACCATCTGAAAAAAGTGTAAAATCCAGAAAGGCAGGACAGGCTATGGAGAACTGGGAGCCTTGTTATGCTGATGGGCAGGATGTAAATTGCCAACAGCCACTCTGGAGATGTGTATGGTGTTTTCTGAAACATCTAAAAAACAAAGCAACAGCGCCTAGTGCACTTCCACTTAAGGTCCTATAGCTTAGGGAAATTAAAATCAAAAAGACACAGCCATCCCAAAGTTTGGGATGGCTCTGTTTACAAGAACCTCGTTTACTGTATAAGTTCAATATCACAGAAAGCGAAAAATGGATAAAGAACTTGTGGTACTTACGTACAATGCAATATCACTCAGCAATGAAATCGATGTCATCAGGCCAGTAGCAGCATAATGAGTGGATTCAGGTACGATGATTCTAAGTGAAATAAGTCACACAGAAAAAGAAACATCATAAGATATCACTAATAGACGGAATG